>NW_026000243.1:7753275-7806393 GCF_001458135.2 Marmota marmota marmota | reverse complement strand
GTCGGTAGCAGGTCCGCCTACCTTGCAGGCGCAGGCGGCGGCTCTGTCCCTCTGCGGGCCGCTAGGCTTGTTCTGTTGGTGGTCGCAGTTCTGCCTACTTTGCAGGCGCAGGCAACGGCACTGCCCCTCTGCAGGCCTCTGGGGCTGTTCTGCCAGTGGGTGGCAGGTCCGCCTACCTTGCAGGTGTGGGGGGCGGGGCGGATCTACCCTTCCTCAGGCCACTGGGCCTGTTCTGTCTGTGGGTTGCAGGTCTGGCCTGTTCTGATGGTGGTCACAGTTCCGTCTACCTTGCCAGCACAGGGGGAGGGGGCGACACTGCCTCTCAGCAGGCCGCTGCTCCTCTTCTGCCGGTGGGTCGCAGGCCCGCCTACCTTGCAGGAGTGATTGGAAGCTCTGTCCCGCCGCGGGCCACTGGGCCTTTTCTGTCGGTGGTCACAGTTCCGCCTACCTGGCAGGCGCGGGGGGTGGGGGGCGGCTCTGCCCCTCAGCAGGCAGCTGGGTCTGCTCTGTGGGTGGTCACAGTTCCCTCTACCTTGCCGGCGCAGGGGGCACAAGTAAAATATTGACAGGTGGAATAAGTCAGGAATTTGTTGGCGGGTAGGCCTCGGTATAATCCTGGCTCTAATCCTAAGTGTGATCTCAGATAGATTCCTTAAATCTTCTTAAGTTTACCATATGGAAAAAGGTGAGATAATAGTCCTAATGTTACAGAGCTATAAGATTGCTGTGATGATTAATCTTGAGAGTCAACCTGACTGGATTGAGAGACACATAGAAATTAGTAAAGAACACTTGTGGGTGTGTCTGTGAGAGTGTTTGCAGAGATGATTGGCATGTGGGACAGCAAACTGAGGGGGAAAGACCCATTCTGAATATGGGCTGGGCTGTGCCATTCAGTAGGCTTAGGGTTCAGATGGAACAAAAGCAGAAAGAGGATGAAGCCCTTCAGCACGGGTGAGCTCCATTCCTCTTGCATCGGTGCATCTTTTGCTGCTGCCATTGTTGATAGACATCAGAGTCCACCTCCTCAACCCTTCAGTATAGACTCTGACCAAAGTCTCTGCATGGAATGCCCAGGCCTTCAGCCTTGTGCTGGGGCTAAGTCATTGGTCTCTCTTGTTCTGAGGCTCCCAGCTTTTTGGACTGAGCATCTGGTTTCTCTTGCTCTGTGACCTGCAGATGGACATTGTGGGACTATCTGGTCTCTGATCAAGTAAACAAATCTAATAAGTCCTCTCAGAATTTTTTTAAAAATTATATACTAAATATATATCTACATATTCTATTAGCTTCATTCCTCTAAAGAACCCGACAAATATAGTTGCTAAAGGAGGAAAAAGTACTTGGCACAATTCAGAGTCAGCAAATGTTAATTTTCTCCCTCTTTATCCCCCCAGCTCTTAGCCATAGAGCCTGATTCCCATGTAATCTATTATTAATAAGAGACTTGACCTTTTAAAGCAAGAAATGCAAGATTTAATACCTCCTAGCAGCTGTCTATGACTGGAAACCATAGTCTTTCTTTCCACAAACTCCCATTTTGCACTCACATGGGTAACTGAATATCAGCACTTTGAAGCTTTGTGGAGCTGGAGATGGTTACAAGAGTGGAGAGGTGGTGGCTAAGTAGTGCCTTCAAGCTTACAAAGTGTAAAACCTCCAGTGTAAGCCAACCTGTCACTTTTGGTGTTGGCTATGAAGTTGTTATGGCCTGGAGCATGTAAGTCACCTCCCCTTGGCAGGAATCCCAAAGGCTTTAGCATTCATGACTGCCTGGCATTTCCCAGGGTTCTCCTGTGAGCTACAATAATCTCCCTTAGCTTTCTGTAGAATGAAAAATATATTACTCTCCTGTCTTTCTCTGCTGTCATCTCCTCACATGCTCAGCTAATTTAGTCTGAGAAGCACAGTTCTCCAGGACAAGTCATACTTAAACAGGGCTTGCCTGCTTCCACATTTCTTTGAAAACTGCAGAAAATAGGTCTGATTTCAAAGCCAAGTGTTCAAAGAGAACAGGAAGCTGGGTCTGGGAGAATAAATGGAGCTGTTTGCCTTGAAAGCTTTCTTGTTAATTTTAGTTTTGGTCCTTGTCCCCAGGTCTTTGGTTAAAACTGGATAGAGCTACCTCCATCCTGAGAAGATGAATACAATTTTTCCAAATAAACCTTGAACCACTGCCCAAATCTCAGATCCCCATGCTTTCCTAAGGTCACCAAAGCTGGATCTCAAAAGTAATGGCAAGAATTCAAAACTGCAAGGATCAAAGGATGCTGGGAGGACCCAGGAAGCTTCACACAGACCCACAGCGCCCTCTGCTGGGCACAAGCCCAAACAGCACAGAGGTGATTGTATGGCATTTCCAATAGCTTACCCACCCACTACATCTTGTGTTCACAGGACAAATATCCTCACCTCTCAAGCCTCTTCCTCTATCATCAAGGATCCAGGACAGAATTCTCTGTGCTTATTAGCTATATTTTAATTTTATATTCCTTTAAAGGTCAAAATAGAAAAAATGTTTACAAAGAAGGCATTAGCAGCTGTTATTTGGAAACGTACACCTGCTTTTGGTATTAAGTTGACCTAGCTCTTGGGTACATTGTCCCCTGGAAATTTTTTGTATCACTAGACAATATAAAGAGTAAGAGAAAACATTACAGAAGAAATATGTTTATGGGTGATTAATTTCCTAAGTATTCAGAAGGAGTATTACTACAAGTCAATTCTATTTTTTTTCCCCGTGGGAAATTCTAAATATTCTGGTAGGTGAAAAGGGAAGAAAGCTCCAAAGATTGTAGTTGCATTTACTATTAACACTTAAAGCAATGTGCCCATTGCAAAGGCTGTTTCAAAACAGCCATCCATACCTATAGGGAGACAAGGCTCAAATGGTAGGAAGTGATACTGCAAGTGGTACTAAAAGTAGACCATTAAGAAATATCTAGTTGTCTCAATAAATGGGGATTTGATTTAGATCCAGAAGACCTGAGATCTCTAACTATCATTTTATACATTTGTGAGACTGGTTAGTGCATTCAAGAAATATTTGAACATCTACTGTTTGCCAGAAACCATAATAGATTCTGGCAAGAGTGGAGAAGATAAAGAAAGTCTTCCTTCTCAAAATTTGCAGTCTAGTGACAAAGGCAACGTAAGCAAACACTACAGATCCCCGGGATTGGTGGCATAAAAGGGTAAACCCAAGGTGTGGTATTGAAGGCGTGGCAAGAGGGCATAACCTATAGAATCCAATAAAACGAGTGCAAAAGCATATAAAGAACTATATGAGTTACCAATTTTTTGATTTTTTAATTACTGTAAAATATTTATATAACATAGTATTTGTCATTGTAACCATTCTGAATGTACAATTCAGTGGCGTTAAGTGCATTCACAGGATTGTTTTACAGCCATCACCATATCCATTTCCAACTCTTTCATCACCCCAAACAGAACCTCTGTACCCATTCAAAAATCTTCTCCTTCTGCGGCCCCTGTTAGTGTCAATTACACTTTTTTTCTTTAAATTTGGCTACTCAAGAAACCTCAAATAACCAGAAATATACATGTTTGTCATTTTGTTTATTGCTTATTTCACTTATCGTAATGTTCTTGGTTCATCCACATGATAGCCTGTGTTGGAATGCCACTCCTTTTAAGGGTGAATCTTATCTATTTAGTGTATATGCCACATTTTGTCTATCCATTCTTATGCTGATGGGCATCTGGATAATTTCTGTCTTGAGTTTACTATTAATAATGCTGCTAAGAACATTGGCATACAAGCATCTTTTTGAGTATAAGCTTCCATTTTCTTTGGGTATACACCTTCAAGTGGAACTTTTGAATCCTATGGGAACCCCATGTTTAAGTTCTTCAGGAACCACTGTAATGTTTTCCACAGAAACTGCATCGTTTCATAGTCCCACTAACAAAGGGATTCTAGTTTCATCGTCATTGAAACATTTGCTATTTGGGGGTGTGTTTATGTATTGTTTGAATATACATATTAGCCATTCCAATGAGTGTGAAGTGACTCATTTTTGATTTTCATTTCTTTAATGAGTGCTGATGTTGAGCATCTTCTCATAAGCTTATTGGGAATGAATACATCTTCCCTTTGGAGAAATGCTTATTTAAGATATTGGTCCATTTTTAATTGGGTTGCTTGGTCTTGTGGAATTATATGGACTTATTATATGTTCTACATAGTACACCTTTATCAGAGATATGATTTGAAAATATGTTCTTCTATTTAAATTGCCTTTTCACTCTGGCTAATAATATCCTTCAGTGCACAAAAGATTCAGTCATGTTTTTCTCTTTAGTTTTCCATGCTTTGTTGTCATATCCAATAAGTCACCACCTTCCATATCATAAAGTCATAACAATGTGCTTTCTTCTGTTTTATATTTTTTTACTCTTATAGTTTTTTTTATCTGTTTCAAGTTAATTTTTGCATATGGCATATATTTTGTATGTATTTTGTGTTTTCTATTTGTGGTTACCTTGGGCCTTACCTATACCATCTTATAATTCTGTTTATTTTTAACTGATAGCAACTTAACTCTCATCATTTGTAAGAACTTTATCCCTATAAAGATCTATCCCTCTTTTGTGATATTGATGTCACAAACCACATATTTAAACATAGGCACTCGAAAGCACAAATATGTAATTATTTTATGAACTTGTATTTCAAATCATGCAGAAATGTGTTTTTAAATGGGACAACAAACAAAATGACACTGGCTTTTATATTTAATGACATGTTTAGCTTTATCAATTATATTCCTTTTCAGAAGTGTTCCTTTGCCTTTGTATGTAAATTTCAGAATACTATTGTCTAGTCTGATAACAAATCTTGCTTGTTATGATAAGAATTGCATTAAAACTGCATGCCCCTTTGAAAAGAACTGACATCTTACTCTGTTGAGTCTTCCAATGCTTGAAAATAGTGTTTATCTCCATTTGTTTATGCCTTCTTTGATTGTTCCCCAGTGTTGTGAAGTATTTACATTTCAGTCCCATACATGATTTTCTAGATTTACACCTAAGCACTTCTTTCTGTTTTTTGAGCATTGTATTGTCAATCCCAGCATTTATTTTTAGTGTATCAAAACAATCAATTTTTATAGTTTTTAGGAGAGTTTTTAAGATTCCTTGGAACCCCCTATGTAGTCAATTATGTTGTCTGCAAATAGGAAGAGTTTTATTTTTTTCCTTTCTGATACGTATGCTTTTTATTTCCTTTTCTTGCTTTATTTCACTGGCTAGAAGAAAGCACAATGTTAAATAAAAACATATAGAGAAAACATCTGTTGCCTTCTTTTCTTTTTTAACTGGGAATTGAACTGGGTCTTTAATGTTAGGCAAGTACTCAAGTACTTTACCACTAAGCTACATCCCCAAACTTGTGCTTGGCTCTTGATCTTAGAGAGAATGCATTATCTTTCAAGAGTATGAGGAAAAGATTAACATTAAACAGAGATGAGTGGTGGGAGGGAAAGGGAGAGAGAAGGGAAATTGCATGGAAATGGAAGGAGACCCTCATTGTTACACAAAATTACATATAAGAGGTTGTGAGGGGAAAGGGGAAAAAAAACAAGGGAGAGAATTGAATTACAGCAGATGGGGTAGAGAGGGAAGATGGGAGGGGAGGGGAGGGGGGATAGTAGGGGATAGGAAAGGTAGCAGAATACAACAGTCACTAATATGGCATTATGTAAAAACGTGAATGTGTAACCGATGTGATTCTGCAATCTGTATTTGGGGTAAAAATGGGAGTTCATAACCCACTTGAATCAAATGTATGAAAGATGATATGTCAAGAGCTTTGTAATGTTTTGAACAACCAATTAAAAAAAAAGTGAGTATAATGGTTTTGTTTTGTTTGTATATGTTCTTTATAAAGTTGAAGAAGTTCCTCTCCACTCTTATCTGAGAATTTTATCATGAATGAAACTTGAATTTTATTAAATTTTTATACATCAATAAATATGATCATGTAATTTTTTAAACCTACTAACATGATGGAACATATCGATTGATTTTTAAATATTGAACAAGCTTGCATCCCTGGAATAAACACTTAGCCATGGTATCTTATGTGTCCAAGCTGCTATAAAATACAATAAACTATGTAGTTTATAAACAATATAAATTTATTTCTAACAGTTTTAGAGGCTGAAAATCCAAGATCAAGGTGCTGGAAAATTTGAATTTGGTAAAAGCCTATTTTGGTTCATAGACGGTGCCTTCCTCACTGCATCCTGGCATGATAGAAAGGAAAACCAGCCCTCTGGGAACTAATTCCATTTCCATTCAAGAGGATGTATCCCTTCTGATTTATAACTTGCTATAGGCCCCACCTCTTACTAATATCACACTGGAAATTAAATTTCAACTTGCAAATTTTGGAGGAACATAAGCATTTGTCTATAATATAGAATTATTATTAAATGTAGCTGAGTTTTATTTGTGAATATTTTACTAAGGATTTTTGCATCTGTGTTCATGACCTATACAGATCTGTAGTTATTTGGTACTATATTGGTCTTATTTTGTATCCGGGTAATATTAGATTCATGAAGTGAATTTAAAATGTTTCTTTCTCTTTTATTTTCTAAAATAGATTATATAACTCTTTCAAAGAGCTTCAGAGGAGTTAATTAATAACAAAGGTATTAATTTTTCTTTAAATGTTAGGCAGAATTATTCAATGAAACAATATAAGCCTGGAGATTTCCCATGCATTGGGAGTTTTAAAATCATGAACTCAATTTCCTTAACAGTTATACAGCTATTCAAATTATCCATTTCATATTTGGGTGAGTTGTAGTAGTTTGTACTGTCAAATTTTTAGATGTAGTGTTGTTTGCATCATTTCCTTATTGCCCTTTTAATATCTTCAGGGTCTTTAATGAGATTCTGTTTCATTATTGCTGCTGGTTATTGTCCTTTTTTTTTAATTTGTCAGTCTTGCAACTCACTTTGGAAGGGAAGGGATTTCTTTTAAACTCAAAAGAACTGTTTCACTGATTGTTTCTATTATTTTTCTGATTTCAATTTGCTAATTGTTTCCTCACCCTTATTATTTTCTTCCTTCTACTTACTTTGGGTCTATTTTCTTGTCTTTCTAGGCTCTTCTGGTGGAGGGTTATAGTATTGATTTGGTACTTTCCCTTTTTTCTAATGTATGATGTTAGTACTTTCAGTTTTCTCCATATTAATTTAACTCTGACCTACAAATTTTGATATGTTATATTTTTATCTTCATTCAGTTCAAAGTCTGTGTTTATTTCCTTAAGGGTTTTTTTTGACCCATGGATCATTTAGAAGTATGCTATTTAGTCTCCTAGTGTTTAGAAATGTTCCTGTTATATTTCTGCTTTTGATGTCCACTTTTATTCCATTTAGTTCAAAGAATAACTTTTGTATAATTATAATTATTTTAGGTTGTTTTATGGCTAAGATATTATCTATCTTGGTATGTGTTCCATAGGCAGTTTAAAGAAAAACTTTTTAGTTACAGTTGTTGAGTTGGCTGTTGATAAAGTTAATTAGATCCTATTGGCTGTTAGGGTGTTGAATTATTCTATATCTGATAACTATTATCAGATATATTACCATTGAAAGAGAAGCATTGTAGTCTCCAGCTATAACTGTAAATTTATCCATTTTTTACTTTTAGTTTTGTCAATTTTTATTTCTCTATATCAATGTTTGTATCGTATTTTGCAGCTCTTTTGTCTGGTACACATATACTTGGGATTGTTATTACATAATATTTCTCTCTGATAATTTTCTGTGCCCTAAGGTCTACTCTATCTGATATTAGTATATCTACTTCTGCCTTCCTTCAATTAACATTTGTGTGTTTTATCGTTTCCTGCCATTTTATTTTCAACCTACATATAGTATCTGAGTTTCTTGCACACAGTAGATGGTTGGCTCACAGTTTTCTAATTCATTCTACCCATCTCTGTTTTTCAGTTTGTAGATTTAGATCATTTACATTTAATATAATTATATATACTGATTAAATTTGTCATTTTGTTTTTGTTTTGTGTTGATTCTGTTGTTTTTTTTAATTTCTCAGTTTCCTTTTTCCCGTAAGTTACTTGAACAGTTTTTAGAATCAGATTTTTATTTATCTACAGCATTTTAAGTATATCTCTTTGTATAGGTTTTCTAGAGGTTTCTGTGAATATTTCATTATATATGCATAACTTTTCACAATCCACTTGTCATTTTTCCATTTGAGTAAACTATAAAAACCTTAACTCATTTGATGTCCCTTTAATCTCTCCTATTGTTAATACAATTGTCTTAAACACTTCTTCTATTTTCTACACTTTGAACCATATCAAACAATATTATAATTTATATTTCAATAATAAAACAAAATTTAGAAAACTTTAGAGAAGAAAATTACAATATATTTGCTCATATTTTTGCTTATTATGTTTATTTGTTGTTGTTGTTTTGTTTTGCTTTGTTTTTCTCCCTGATGTTCCAAGGTTCCCTCTTCTGCCATTTCATTTCTGTTTAGAAAACTTCCTTTGACAGCATTTTTGGGGGATAAGTCCCCTTGTGACACACTCTCTTAATTTTTCTTCATATAATAATTAATTGATGGGGCTGGGGTTGTGGCTCAGCGGTAAAATGCTTGCCTAGCACACGCGAGGCCCTGGGTTCAATCCTCAGCACCACATAAAAATAAATAAATAAATGTGCTGTGTCCAACTGCAACAAAAAATAAATAAGTACTAAAAAATAATTAATTGATTTTCCATTCATTCCTGAAAGATATTTTTGTTCAAAATAAGATCCTAGTGGACAGTTCTTGGGTTTCATCACTTGAAAAATATTGTGTCACTTCCTTGTAAACAACATAGTTTCTGAGAAGCAATCTGTTGAAACTTGAAGTGTTTTACAGCTACAGTTTTATTTTTCTATGATTGTTCTCATGATTTTTAAATCTTTTACTTCACTGGGCATCATAGCACATTCCTGTTGTTCTAGCATTTGGGAAGCTGGTTTGGAGGATCACTTGAGCCCAGGAGTTAAAGATCAGTCTGGCAACACAGTGAGACCCTGACTCAAAAAAGAAAAACAAACAATAACAACAACATAATCCTATGAATTGGTTCTTAGGACTTCATAATTACAATGTGTCTTGGAATAGACTTCTTTGAGTTCATCCTATATGACAATGAACTCAAAAAAAAAAATCAAAGCTTCTCAAATCTGTAGGCTTACATCTCTTGCCAAGTTTTCAGCCATTATTTATTAAAGTAATTCTTCAGTGGAGTAATTTTCTCCTTTCTTTTTCAGAAATCTAAACACTTGAAGTTTAGATCTTTTGTTATAAAGTTCCACATGTCTCTGAGGATCCATTTATAGTTTTCTCTTCTTTCCTTTTAAACTATTTTCCATCTGTTATTTAAGGCAATTTATAGTTATATCTCAAGTTCACTTACTCTAGCCTCTGTCCCCTCCACTATGCTATTGGACACATTCATTGAGATTTTTATTTTGATTATTATATTTTTTCAATTTTAAATTTCCATTTGACTTTATATCTTCTATTTCTTTGTTTTGCTTTTCTGTGTACTTTGTTAATTTTTTTATATTTTCATTCATGACAAGCAAGTCTATAATTGATTATTAAAGCACTTTTGGCATAACCATATTAAAATCTTGGAGATATAATTTTAACATATCTGTAATCTTGATGTTGGCATATATTAATTGCCTTTTTGTTCAATTTGAACTTATTGACTTCCTAGTTCTTAGTATGACAGGTGTTTTTTAATTAAAACCTTAATACATCTGTATTACATGGGAGGATAGATCTCGTTTAAGCCTTCAGTTTGACTGGCTTTCTCTGGTTCTGCTCTGGTGAGGGAATAACCTATGCACCAACTTGTTATTGCCAGTTAGAGCAATGACAATAACAAATAACAATGCAGTTAGAGGTGAAAGTCCACATTTTCCTCTTGATCTGCATTGGCAGGCATTATAATTCTGGCACCTCATATAATATCCATTAGTGCTGTTCTGAGAATGGCTTTATTGATAGTGAGTGGTATAAAAGCCCTGACTCTCTGCTAGTCCTCCTTTGATGCTACCCAGTATGGATATGAAGGAGTTCCCTCCACTGCCAAGTAGGGTTGGAGTTCAAGGCTCCAGATAGGGCCTCCACTGACACCATGGTGAAGCCATCTCATTACCACCCAGTATGGATGAGTGTCTCAGCACCCTTCTTAGTCTTCTCTAACACTATCCCCGTTGGGGCATTGGTTGCTTCATGATCATCTTACAGTGTGGGTATCTAGTCTCCCGACTCAGCCTTTGCTGGTAGAGATAAGGATCCTGCCACAGTTCATTCTTTGTTGTTTGGCCAAAATAGAGCAGTTACTATCTAAAAGTCTTCTGTCTTACTAGGCTCTCCTTTCTAGGTCTTTTTGCTAGGCAGTGTGTAACTTTATGACTTTTTTCCCCTCTGTGGACACTAGCATTTCTGCATTGCTGGTTCCTCTAGAAATAAGTGTGATCCAGCTATAAAGGTGAGGAAGGAGAAAGTCCAGGGGACTCATCACCATATCACTTCTCAGACCCAAGCCAGTTAGGCATCTTTCTACCTTTCAAAGTCCTTCTTCTACTATTTGAGTTGTTTGCAATGTCCTAGGATTTCCAGTTGTCTTTAGTAGTAATTATCAGAAAATATACCAAACTATTTTAAGATACATTTGAATCCCTGAAACTACACTTACCTACTTAATTAAGAGTCATAAAATATGATAAGGTGTGAGGTATAACCTGAAGTGGAGAGACCACTTCACCCCCTAAGACTTCTTAGAGATGTACAACTCTTATCTTCCCTCAACTGATGTTCTTCCTTTTCTAGGAACCAAAAGAGATAGGGCCACTTCCCCTTCCTCATTGCCTGATAAATAGGCCCATCATTTCTAGTGACAGAATACACAGGAGAAGAGATTTACCTCCATCAAAATTATATCTCCAGATACCAACACGTAAGTATTTAACATGTGAGCCCTGTCTTCTTCAGTGGAACTGTGCTTGCAGGATAGGCAAAGGACAGTTGTGAAGAGGGAGAGAACTGTGTCATTGTTCAGGAATTAAGAATCTAAAAAGTGAATTAATGAGGGTTCCAGGAGAAGAATGTATTCAAGTAAACTAAAACAAAAAGTGGCACATCAATATACTCAGCCTGGACTCCATTGTTTTATCCCTACTGTTACCTGAATTAATAGAATGAGGTTGCTTTCAAATGTAACTCTCCAACTGCTCCTTGTCCTCCAACGATTCTTCTGTCTTAGAGACTATCCTTGGTGTTCATTTTAACCTTATCTCCCCTTTTAAAATGCTTATACCCAAAGTAAAATAAAATACACAAAATCTTAAGAAAAGGTAGAAACTGTACTCAGAAGAAATTATAAAATGTTCTTATTATTAAGGAAAACTAAAAATGAAAGGAATTTATTAATCCTGTTGATTTCAGAAAATATAATGAAAACTATTTTAGAAGACAAGACAGATATTTCAAAATAAAAGACCAAAATCTACACAATGAAATTGTGAACATTTGTTTTGTGAAATATTATGTGCTACACCTCTAAACACTAATATTATATATGTATCCAGGTGTGGTGGCACATATCTGCAATTCCAGCTATTCGGGAGATTGAGGTAGAAGGATTAAAAAGATGAGACCAACCTGGACATCTTAGTGAGATGCTGTCTCAAAATTTAAATATATATACATATATATGTATATATACACAAATTTTTCATATACATAAGATATATAATACATATATAATTTAATATACATCATATATATCTTTTATGTATTTGGCTGAGCTGAAGTGAAATAAATATTTGAAAGATGAACACTGCAATTAGCAAACTTCAGCTAATGAACCTATAAAAAGTAATGCTAGTGGAACACACCTGATGTCTTTTCATGTAGTGGGGATTTCACTAGGCTGACGCAGTTTGCACCTCTTCATTCCTAACATACTCTTTCCCAAGAGATTAATCTGATCTTTCAGCATGGGGCAGGGGCAGGCGGTGGAATATAACATAGAGATACCAGACTTTTCCTCTTCTTTTCTTCCTGGAAAGAAACTTCTGATAGGGACAATATAATGTGATCCAGCGCCCATGTCATAATTTGACCTTAGCAGCCACCCTCCACTATTATAAAGGGCACCTCAGCCCAATACTCTGTGAGCCAGATGGGAAATTCTACCCTGATTTGAAGTTTAGTGTGAAGACATTGGATTGCTCAGGAATACAGTCACATTCTCTAAAATCATCTTGATTAATAATAAAAGCAACTTTTTTGGTTCCATTCATTAACATTTTAATTCACTTCTTGAGGCTACCACTGGTATATAAGTCAAGTATATAATTATTGGCTGAGCTCTGAAAACTTAATAATAAGTAAAAAAAAGGGTTTTGAAAAATTCTAATTTCCATGAGACATTTGTTGAAATTCCCAAATAGTTTTTATTAAAATAAAATTAGTCTCAACAAACTTCAAGGAATCAGTAACATGCAAAACCTGTTCTTCTTTAACTAAAAAAAAAAGCACTCAAAAGAAATCAATAAGTAAAAGAAAATTATATTTTCAAAATTCATTTTTGAAATTCAAAAATAAAACATTTCTAGATAACTCAAAGATCAAATAAGAGATTTTAATGGAGACTTGAAAATACTTAAAACTGAAAGATAATAAAGATACTTCATATCAAAACGTGGGATATAGCTAAAGTGGTACTTAGAATAAAATTGTGGCTTTAAATCCTTGTATCAGAAATGAATAAAGACTAAAAACATGAAATAAGCACCCATTTTAATAAGTTAGAAAAGAACATCAGAATAAATATGAACCAAGTTGAAGTAAGGCCATACTAGCTTAAAAGCAATCACTAATGAAATAGGAAACAAAGAATAATGGAGACCATCAAAGCTTAAAAGGCAGATCCAGAAAACAACTAATAAAATTTACAAACTTAGAACAAGATGAAATGAGAAGATAAAGTGAACTCCCACCACTAACACCAAAAACAATAAAATAAGACAAAAAGTATTAGATGCCTAGTTAGAAATAGATGTTAAAATAATTATAAACATTATGAAAAACTCCATGCCACTAAATTATGAAGCATAAGTAAAAGACACTCACTCTAAGAAAAACATAGATCATGAATACTGAAGAAGAAATAGAAAATACAAATGGTTCTACAACCAATTTTAATTGGAAAAGTCACTAATGTTTTGTCAATGAAACCACCAGACATGTTTACAGGCAAGGTCTACTTAGCATTAAAGGAAAAGGAAAAAAAATTGTAGACAAATATTTCCAGATTATTTTAAAAGGGGGAAAACACCAACTTATTTTAAACAATTGGCATGTACTGTATTCACAAATCTTACAAGGTTATAATATAAAAAGGAAAAATTATAAATTTTAATTTTGCACCTCAATGTAAAAATCCTAAAGCAAATGTTAGCAAACCAAGACAAATAACATGCAATATTATAGTAAGAGCCAAATTAGACTTATCTCAGAAATACTTGGTCAGCCCAATATTATTGTAAAAATTCATATTTTTCAAATGTCAGAATAGCTCACATCAGGTCAACCATTATGTATCTAATAATTATATAATCTAGAAGAAATATATTAAAACCATTTAATGTTATAAAGAGAGAAAGAACCAGGCAGAAACTGAAGAAATTAAAATTTTTTTTGAAAGAAGAGAAATGTGTGACAGAGACACAAGTTCAAATGGCATATTGATCAAGGTTCAATCAGAACCTTAGTGTAAATTACAGAAGCAATAGTATAAATTATGTATACATAAGCACACATGTGCATATTATATACACATAGACACATATATATGTATAATACATAAATTATGTATAAATAATTACATAAATGTAAATAAATACACATGATAATCCTTCAAAGAATTGGATCATGTGATTGTGGCAACTGAAGCTGAAACCTTAAGGATGAGACTGAAAACACTGAGGCAGTGTTTAATGCTACAGTCTGGAGGCAAAAGTTCTTCCTCAGCGAAAATTGTTTTGCTTTTCAACTGATTGAATGAGACCCATCCCTACAGAGGATAATCTCTTTTACTTACACTGACTATAGATGTTAACCATGTCTACAAAATATCTCCATGGCAACCCTGGCACTAGTACTTGATTGGATAGCTGAGTACCGTAGACCAGCCAAGTGAACACATAAAACTAACCATTACCAATGGATTTGCCTCTGCAGGCACTAATACCACGTAGTGTGTAGCACTTAGTACTCAGAGAAGCACAATCTTTTTAATATGAAGCATCAAGGGACAAAATCCAAGGCTGCCAGAGAAACCAGAAATTTAAAAGGGAGGTCTAAACCCTCAGAAGAAGAAATACAAATCCTGGACAAATTTATGAAAAACAAAGTTTAACATCTCTAAGCAATTAGAGAAATTCAAATTAAAACTACACTGAGATTTCATCCCACTCTAGTCAGAATGGCAATTATCAAGAATACAAGTAACAATAAAAGTTGGTAAGGATGTGGGGGGAAAGGTACACTCTATACATTGCTAGTGGGGTTGAAAATTGATGAAACCACTCTGAAAAGCAGTGTGAAGATTCCTCAGAAAATTAGGAATGAAACCACCATTGGAACCAGCTATCCTACTCCTTAGTCTATATCCAAAGGAGTTGAAATCAGCATACTACAGTTGCACAGCTATATCAATGTTTATAACAGCTCAATTCACAATAGTAAGTTTTGGAATTAACTTAGGTGCCCTTCAACAGATAAAAAGATAAAGAAAATGTGGAACATATAAACAATGGAATATTACTCAGCCATAAAAAAAGAATGAAATTGCAGCATTTGCCAGTAATGGATGGATCTGGAGATTATCATACTAAGTGAAATAAACCAGTCCCCAAAAGCCAAAAGTCGAATGTTTTTGCTGATATGTGCAAAGCTAGATAACACTGTGGAATGGCAGGGAGGTAGAGGGGAAGAATACATATTCAGTACATTAAACAAAGGGGAATAAAGGGAAGGGAGGGTATAGGAAAATAAAAGAGAGTGGAATGAATCTGAAATAATTTTTTATGTCCATATATAAATACAACATAGTGAACCCACCATGATGTACATCCATAAGAATGGGATCTTAATTAGAAAAAGATATATTCCATGCTTGTATAATTATAACAAAATGAATTTTTCTGTCATGTATAACAAAAAAAGAACCAATAGAAAAAAGGGGGGGGGAGGAGGTCTAAGAATAGAGAGAATCATAGAGGAGGAAGTTCCAAAGCCTGTGCATAAATTCCTCTCAAATCTTGGCAGATCCAAGAACTGCTAGGACATGAAGGAGACTTCAAAGAATCCAGCAGAAAGCAGCAAGGGAGGGCAAAAATCAAGGAGAGAATTCTGCTGCTGACCCCTGTAGTGAAAGTTAATGGTGACATCAAAATAAAAAGTCTTTTTTAAATGAGAATTTTAAGTTTGAATCACATTAAATTACAAGTACTCAGAAACACCCCAGGCTTCCATTGAAATTCCATAATTACCATTTTAGGAGTAAAGATTACATACCAGAACTAAGAGTGTACTCTTAAGATCAAGAGCAAACATGAAACATATTTTTCCTAACAAAGTATAAAATCAAGCCTCCAAAAATTTAAGGCGATCAGTCAGTAGTTTATCTGCCTACTAGAAGATAAATCATTACTCTTCATAGGAACATAAATAAATCCAAAGTCTCTACAACACAGCATTCACACTATGCAGAGTGCAATGGAAAATGTATTAAACATTGAAATAAACAGAAAATGTGACCCAATATAAAAGAAGTAAATAGAAAAACATCCCAAGATGACTAGATGCTAAAGATAGATAATAAGGACAAGAATTTAAAGAAAAAGATGAACATCATCAATCAATAAATAGAGACATGTATTACAGAAACTGAAACTATAAAAAGAACCAAACAGAAACTCTAAAACTGAGAAATATAGTGTCTTGAAAAACAACAATAACAAGTGCTAGATGTGCTTAACACTAGGCCAAAGACTACAGAAGAAAGGATCAATTAAAGACAGAAATATGAAACACTTTCATTCTGAGTCATGAAAAAAATAATTTAAATAAAATGCCTAAATTATATGTAGGAAAACATTTACTAGTATAACATATAGGTACAGGGATACAGACCAATAGAAGAGGTGATAAAGAAAGAAAAACATATTTGAAAAATAATGACCAAAAAATATCCTATACATAGTTTTTAGAAAGAATTAACTTATAAATCCAAGATGATCAAAGAAGTCTAATGAGGACAAATACAAAGAAGACCCAAAATGTGTACATCATTTTAGTTGCACATGACTGTATAAACATGGAGAAGGCTATGCATGAAAGTTCTACTTTCTATCATTATTTTCAGGGAGTGTGAGCAGGCTAGGGGAAGAAAGAGAATGCAGGGCAGGAAGGGGCATTAAAATTTATCCACAATAAAATGTGAACATGATGTCTGTTTTTTAAAATAACACATACTATATATTATGAAAAGAACAGCAAGTAGAAATGGTTACCCAAATGTTAATGGTGGATATTTCAGTGTGACCTTTACTTTCTCCTTAATATTGTATGAACTGATGGAATTTATTGCAATGATAATATGTCATTAATCTAATCAAGATTTTTAATCTTTCTTTTACATATTTAAAAAAAGTTTATGCTGGGGGCCAGAGGTTTCACCTGCCCCAATAATGATCCTGCGTGTTTTTCCTCATCTATTTATTATAAAGCAGCACACACAGACTCTTCTATCCAGAACTCACTCATACCACATGTGGAAATCCAGGAATAAGATCACATATAAATTAGAGTTATGATCCATTTCATAGTATATGCTTAAAAGCCATCTTCATGTAGTTTTAAAAGGGCTGTCACCTTACTTCTGATGCAGATGGCAGATCAGGTTTTAGCATATCAACTGAGTCATACAAGAGGTCTATGATTTTTCCTCAATAATCAAGAACAGGTAATTACTTTATGTGACTTCAATCAATCACCCAAAAATGTTGAGCACTGGTCATTACATAATAAATGCAACAGGCAAATATTTCTTCCACCTTCAAGATCAATATCTCAATAAGGAAAAACAAAAGAAAAGAAGCAAAACAAGTAAATTTCATAGACAATTAGAAGGTGATAAACACTAAGAAGAAATTTGCAGGGAGGGATCAAGACAGGGAGAATCAGAGATGGAAAAGAGTACAATTTTAAATAGGCTTCGGTAAGGAGGAGCAAGCCATGTGGATACAAAGAGAACATTTGACATCAATGATAAAGTAGGTACAAAAGCTTCAATGTAGGAACATGCCTTTCATATTTCAGCACCAGGGAGGAAGAATAACAAAATGATGATAATAATAATAACAACAACAACAGGAATGTTAGGAAGGTATGTGGTCTTCTATGCCTTTGTAAGTTTTTACTTTCACATTCAGTAATATATGAAGCCACCAAAGTGAGAATTTAATTCATACAAAATACATAGCAAAATCAAAGATGATAGAACAGGTTGCTTTGTTTTATTTATGGGGTTAGAAAGAAAATAGATTTGGGTCCTTAAGCAATATATAAAGCTTGAATCCAGATGGATTAATGGAAGATAAAATAAAAAATCAATAGAACAAAATATTAGAATACATATTCATGAGTTAAGAAAGAGTTGATTTTCTAAATACTTGAGAAGAATAAATCCTAAGGTAAAAAAAATGTGTTAAATATGATTACATCAAAATTAGCTATTTTTGTTTAATAGAGAAAGCATAATGTTAACAGAGTAATAATAGACTCTAAGAAAATACCAGCAATATCTAAAACTGTGACAATTTACCAATTTATACAAGGAACTCTTTTAAGTAAACCAGAAACAGATAACCCAAGAGAATAAGAAGGCAAAATATAAATAAGCAATTAAAATAGAACAAACATTAACAGCAAATAAGCAAATCAAGAGATGCACAAACTCGGTAGTAATCACAGAAGCAAATGAAATCAATAATGAAACTATCATCTTATCCTTGCTAATTTGGTTAAAATAGAGAACTATCGACCTCAACTATCGGTAGAATGCAGGAAGCTACAAGCTCTCCTGATGGGAGAATGGCGCAGACCTTCTGGAGAGCTATCTGTCGGCATTAGGTCAAAATCAGACTGGCATGTCCTTTATGGCTCCATGTGTAGTCTAAAGAATTTCTCCCACAGTTCCACGAGGGACACAGATAGAAACGTCCTTGTAACCTTGTTTATGATGACAGAGCTCAGAGCAATGTGAGTGTCCACCATTATTGAAAAACTGACAGATGAATTACTTAACACCCCAAATTTGATGAAGCATTCAAGAAAATTGGACTAGAATGTTCCGAGTACCATGGCTGGAACCTTAGTGCTCAGTAAATGAAATAAAATGAGATTTACAGTTAACCATTATTTCCAAAAATTAACATTACAGACATACAAAACAAAACATACTTCAGAGAACTACAAATGATACCTATCAAATGTCTCAGACTGGTTGCCAATGTAAGTGAGAAGAATGAAAGTTGAGACAGACACAAAAGGGAATAAATGAAGTAAATGAATGAATGAATAAGAATAGCTCTTTCCCTGATGGCCTCAAATGGAGGTAACAGCATAAGGAAAAGCATGTAGGCAGGAAAACATAAGTCTGTGAGACAAAAACAAACCAATTTCAAGGGAACAATAGAGTGCTTCAAGAGAAATAGCAGAAAATAAGGCTAGAAAATAAATTGACTGCCTGAATTTGGTATATTTTTTATTTCTTTTTGTCTAAAATATAAGATATAAGCTTACTAATGTTTAATACATGAGTTAATCCTGGAACTATGGTTCATAGCTGAAGACACCTGGGCTCAGTATGCAGGGTAAAGACAAAGAACCAGCTTCTCTAAGCATTTCTGTCCCAGGTCTCTTCATACAACTAACATCCATGGGTACTTCCTATGGCTCTATGATGTCATTTCCTTTTGTAGTTATTAGTTCCCTGCAGTTTTTGTGTTTTACTCAACCCAGGCTGCCTGATAACAGATGTGATTTCCAGCTGTGTCTATATACCAACCACAGCGGATTCATTAATAACAATTATTAAGTACTTTATGTTGCAAATTGAGCCTGTGGCAATAGAGAAAACATCCAGTCATTTGTTTTATGGCCCCTTGTCAGAGCTAACTATAAATTCCCATTATCTCAACATTATCAGCACTGCAAAATGAATCTAAGCATGAGTCATAAATAAAACTACCAAACAGCTCAATCATTCTGGAAAGAACAGAGCATAAATTAACACTTGATGATACAATGTTACATATGAACTTAAATAATAGCTCAGGCCTTCCTGTCAGCCAATTATGCAAATTATTATTTTTAAGACTTAACATTTGTAGTTCCATGGCTGATGCATTCATTTAGACACACAATTAGAGCTCAATAAATATGCAGTCCATACATTGCCCTCCTATAACCCAGAACTTCCTACTCATGATGTATGAAGAACAGTGAAAATGAAGAGGGAAAAGTTTCAACTGAGAAACTTATAGTCTCTTAGGACTATAAAAAGTAGAAGAAAAAAAATCACATTTTCTCTGAATACTACTTTTCACAGGAGACATTGTTAAATTTGGGAACATTACCAGAAAAGGGACAGAAAAGTGTGTGCATTACAGACTCCTGGGTGGAAGACCATATGGGCTTTCAATCAATTGTAAAACATTTATTTAGTTATATCCCTGTATAGGGTCCAAAATGACTTAAATGATAAAGATAGAACAGAAATATAAACTAAACAATGGACTTAATTTTTAAGAGAAAAATGCCAAAAAATACATAAAAAATGTTGACCTTACTAGTAACCAAGCACGTGCAAATTAAAGTCATGAGATATCATTATTCATGTTTTGAAAGTTAATTCCAATATTACAGAGGAGGCAATGAAATAGAAAAATCTAACCATTTGCTTAAAGGAATATTAAAAAGTCTAAATCTTGAGGGCCATCAGGCAATATCTACCAAAATAGTTCCAAAAGTGTCCATTACTTTTGATCAATAATTCTAATTCTAGAAAATTTCTCAGTTACAGATTTAGTACATGAACATTAATGACCATAAATTTATAATAGCACAAAAGAAGTAGCAAATAATAAAATCCCTTAGGGAATGAAAAAAATAGCTAAAATAAACATCAAAAAAATATGGTTAAGTAATTCATGGTACACCCCTGGGATAAACTACCTTGCTGTTGTCAAAAATTATCTTCTGAAGAATATTTAATAGCAGTATTCACAGATCACTTTAAATATTTCATAAAATGTTTTATTAGTTCTAATCAGTTATATATAACAGTAGAAAGCTCTTTGTTCATTGTACACAAATGGATCAGAGTTTTCACTTCTCTGGTTGTACATGAAGTAGAGTCACACCATTCGTGCAATCATACATATATTGTAATGGTAATGATGTCCATCTCATTCCATCATCTTTCCTACCTCCTTACCTCCTTCCCCCCACTTTGCCCCATCCAAAGTTCCTCCATTCATCCCATGCCCCCCCATTATGGATTAGTATCCATTTATCAGAGAAAATATTCAACCCCTGTTTTGGGGGGATTGGCTTATTTCACTTAGCATGATATTCTCCATCCATTTACCTTCAAATGCCATAATTTTATTCTCTTTTAATGCTGAGTAATATTACATTGTATATATGTACCACAGTTTCTTTATCCATTCATCTATTGAAGAGTATCTAGGTTGCTTCCACAGTTTACCTATTGTGAATTTATCTATTGATAAAAATATTGAAGTGGCTGTAGTATACTGTTTTGAAGTCTGAACTGTTTTGAACTGTTTGGGTATAGATGGAGGAGTGGGATAGCTGTGTCAAATGGTGGTTCCATTACAAGTTTTCTAAGGAATTTCCATATTGCTTTCCAGATTGGTTGGACCAATTGTGCAGTCCCAGCAATGTATAAGTGTGCCTTATACATACTCGCCCTCATCCTCGCCAACAATTATTGTTACTTGTATTCTTGATAATTGCCATTCTGACTGGAGTGAGATGAAATCTTAGTTATTTTGATTTGCATTTCTCTAATTACTAGAAATGCTGAACATTTTTTCATATATTTGTTGATTGATTGTATGTCTTCTTCTGAGAAATGTCTGTTCAGATCCTTAGCCCATTTATTGATTGGGTTGTTNCACCCTAATGAAAAGAAGGAGAGAGAAAACTCAAATTATTAAAATTCATGATGAAAGAGGAAATATCACAACAGATATTATTGAAATGCAGAAGACAATTAGAAACTATTTTGAAAATTTATACTCCAGTAAAATAGAAAAATCTCAAAAACACTGACAGATTTCTAGAGGCAAATGATCTACCCAGGCATATGATCTAACCAGAAGGACATACACAATTTAAACAGATCAATTTCAAGCAAGGAAATAGAAGATCCCATCAAAAGCCTACCAACCAAGAAAAGCCCAGGACCAGATGGATTCTCAGCTGAGTTCTACAAGACTTCCAAGGAAGAGTTAATACCATTATAAAATGTTTTTTACAGGATTATTTCAACTATTAATCATATTATAATGTTTATACATGTATCTACATAGGCGCCCATAAAAAAAGATTAGAAAAATTGTTTTTCTCCACATAAGATGGAAATATGAATATTTTCTATTATCTTAATAATTTTCTAAAATCTCTTTCAGTGGGAGAGAGAAACAATTTACAAATATATCTGCCTAGTATGAATTCCTATGCACACTGTTTTCAAGGCCTTCTGCAACCTGTATACAACGGATTTGCCAAACCTTGTCTTCTACAAGGATGCTCTCTTTCACCACTTTTATATAACATCTACTTGAAACTAGCTAGAGCAATTAGACAGAAGAAAGAAATTTAAAAGATTCAAATAGGAAAAGAAGAACTCAAACTATCACTGTTTGCTGATGACATGATTCTATATTTAGAAGATTCAAAAAATTTCACTAGAAAACTTCTAGAACTAATAAATGAATTCAGCAAAGTAACAGGATGTAAAATCTTAACTCAAAAATATTTCTATATTTCAGCAACAGAAGTTAGGAAAACCACTCCTTTCACAATAACCTCAAATAAAATAAAATACTTGGGAATCAATCTAACAAAAGAGGTGAAACACTTCTACAGTGAAAACTACAGAACACTAAAGAAAGAAATTGAAGAAGACCTTAGAAGATGGAAAGACCTCCCATGCGCTTAGTAGGCAGAATTAATATTGTCAAAATGGCCATACTACCAAAAGCATTATACAGATTAATGCAGTTTCTATTAAAATCCCAATAACATTCTTCATAGAAATAGAAAAAGCAGGCTGCGGTTGTGGCTCAGTGATAGAATGCTCACGTAGCATGCATGAGGCACTGGGTTTGATCCTCAGCACCACATAAAAATAAAACAAAGATATTGTGTCCACCTAAAACTAAAAATATACATTTTTTAAAAGAAATAGAAAAAGCAATCATGAAAGACATTTGCAAAAATAAAAGACCCAGAATAGCCAAAACACTCCTTAGCAAGAAAAGTAAAGCAGAAGGCATCACTATACCAGACCTTAAACTACACTACAAAGCTATACTAATAAAAACAGCATGGTATTGGCTCCAAAATAGACACATAGACCAATAGTACAGTATAGAAGACACAGAGACAAACCCATACAAAGACAGTTATCTCATACTAGACAAAGGTGCCAAAAACATTCACTGAGAAAAGATAGCCTATTCAACAAATGATCCTGGGAAAAATGGAAAGTCACATGTAACAAAATGAAATTAAACCACTATCCTTCACTCTGCATGAAACTCAACTCAAAGTGGATCACAGACTTTTCTGCACCTAATAGAGGAAAAAGTAGGTCCAAATCTTCACCATGTCAGCCTAGGATCTGACTTCCTTAACAAGACTCCTAAAGCACAAGAAGCAAAATCAAGAATCAATAAACGGGATGGATTCAAACTAAAAAGCTTCTTCTCAGCAAAAGAAACAATCAATAATGTGAAGAAAGAGGCTGCAGATTGGAAGAAAATCTTTACCACATGCACCTCAGATAAAGAATTAATCTCTAGTACATAAAAAGAACTCAAAAAATTTAATACCAGGGGTCAGGCACAGTGGCACATGCCTGTAATTCCAGAGACTCTGGAGGCTGAGGTAGGAGGATCTTGAGTACAATCTCAGTAAAACAAGGTACTAAGCAACTCAACAAGATCCTGTCTCTAAATAAATTTACAAAACAGGTCTGGGGATGTGGCACAGTGGTTGAGTGCCCGAGTTCAATCCCTAGTACCAAAAAAAAAAACAAAAAACAAAAAAAACTTAACACCAAAAAAAAAAAAAAGTTAAGGAACTGAACAGACTCTTCTCATAAGAGGTAGTACAATCAATTAACAAATATATTAAAAAATGTTCAATACCTCTATCAATTAGAGAAATGCAAATCAAAACTACTCTAAGATTTCATCTCACTCCAGTATGAATAGCAATCATCAAGAATACAGGAAACAATAAATGTTGGTAAGGATTTGGGTGGGAAGAGCACATTCATGGGACTGCAAATTGGTGCAAACAATCTGGAAAGCAGTATGAAGATTCCTTGGAAAACTCAGAATGGAACCACCATTGGACCCAACTATCCCACTCCTCAGTCTATACCCAAAGGACTTAAAAACAACATACTATAGCAATGTGGCCACTTCAATGTGTTTATAGCAGCACAACTCACAATAGCTACACTGTGTAACCAACCTAGGTGCCCTTCAATAGATGAATGAATAAAAAAATGTGGTATCTATATTTGATGAACTATCACTGAGCTTTAAAGAAGAATGAAATTATGGCATATCATGCTAAGCGAAATAAGCCAATCTCAAAAGCCAAAAGCCGAATGTTTTCTCTGATATGTGGAAGCTAATTCACAATAAGGGCGGTGGCAATAGGGAAGAATACTTACTTTAGATTAGGTAAAGAGGAGTGAGGGAAGGGAGGGATATGGGGATAGAAAAGATAGTAGAATAAAATGGGCATTATTACCTTATGTACATAATATGACTGCATGACTGATGTGATTCTACAACATGTACAACCAGCAAAAGGAGAAATTATACCTCATTTATGTAATGATATATCAAAGTACATAAATGCATTCTACTGTCATGTATAACTGATTAAAACAAATAAAAAATTTTATAAAGTTAAAAAAAAAAACTTGTCTTCTGTGAAATCCAACATAAAAATGGGTCAAAACCATTTTCTTACTGCCCACAAATCATGCTGTTTCCTTCCAAATTACCCTTTGCTCAAGTTTTATTTCCTGTGTATGCTCAAGGTAACAGAACTAGTTGAAGAACAATAAAGTTAGAATCCTAATGAATTCAATACATAAATATCATTTTCTTTTTTTAAAAAAAAGTCAATCAAAATTAGTTCCAAGACCAAGAATCTCCAATAATTTCTTTAACAGACATGACAGGCTCAGGTATTTGAATAACACACTGATAATGAAGATGTATCTAAAGCCGTAAGAAAACAGAAGATAAATTAGAGCCCTCAAAGAGGATATTTACTTGTCAAAGAATTCTACAAGACTGTGCAATTGGAAGAAAGAAGTCTACTGAAAACCTTCTCTGATACATACAGCTTCATATTTCTCCTTAGATGCGTAGAGAAGATGCTTATCAAAGTAATGCATTGAACACATTGAAGCTAATTGCATATTCAACTTAAGAGATATCTGAACACATCCAAGTTACTTCTACTTGTGGATAATTGCTTTAGTGAACTTCATAGACCAAACATGCCCTATGTATGAACTAAGCATCTCGACAATTTGTTACTGCACCTAAGATAAAATCCCCAATCTTTACCACTGAACTGCAGGACTTTACTTGACCTAGCCCCCGCCAATCTCTCCAACCAATCTCTCCATCACACAAATGTGAGAAAGAGCTGGGTTTTTACTTCTTGGCTGTTTTCAGCTCTTTCCCACATTCATGAGATGCCATTCCTTCTGCCCTACTCTTCACCTGAAAAATTTCCACAGGGATTCAGCCATGTTGAAACATCTATGCCAAATTGATGTTAGAGTTTGACAGTCATGAATTTGCATGAGTAGCTGAGCAGCCTCCTGAGAGAATACTCCTATTAGGGTAGGAAGAATACAGGTACTGAAATGAGCTCAACCCATTAACACTATTCATTGAAACAAAAGACTGATTCTGAGCATAGCTTGGGTCTGTCACTAGCATTTGTCACACTCCAATTCCATGGACTGAGAGATCTGTGAATTTAAAGATTGCTGTGTAAAATCAGTAATTTCCTTTTCTCTTCTGGGAAAACTGGTTCACTGTATAAAAAAAAAAAAACTAAGTTGGATCCCTACTGTGTTAAATACTACTATTCACTTATCCAATATCCATTTTCCTCTTCCCTTGGCTTAGTGAACTTTGATTCTGTCTGAAGTGTCACTTATCAAGCTAAATGCTTGCTTCTCTTTCTACTCTGAAAGCTCAGAATATCCATATGACAGACATTCATGGGAACACATATGCAGGACGCTTCTGTAGTAAAATGGATGGGTACTTCTGAAAAGTCCTTTCTTCTACACTTTCCCATACCTTTCTTCCTTAAATGTGGACATAATGACTGGATCTTCGTAGCCATCATCTAACCATGAAGTAACAAGTGTGAAGGGAAGAACAGGAGATTAGATATGTGACCAGACACTATCAAACCAGTCAATACTTCCACCAGACATTTATTTCTAATACTATACAAGCCTTACCCATGGAGAAAATAAAGTATGTACATGAATTCTAGACAGATGCTATGGTCTTATCTTCAAGGAACTACTACTGTTTTGTTATCATATTCTCTACCAAAGCTAGAAAGCCCTGTAAAGGCCAAGGCCGTATGGTACCTTGTAAGGAGATAAGGGAAAACATCTCTTTCCTTATTATTTCATACATTAAGTGTAAAATGATAAATGAGACATTTTCCTATAACCCTCATTTTTAATAAGCAGCAATTAATGGGAAAGCAGAGTCATATTGAGAACAAAGTTATTGAACTTTGGAAGCTAAAACATTGACAGAGACTGTAAGTAAAAGAAATTTTGATTAATTCCTCTTAGTCCATGACAGGTCAAGTGACTTAATATAATCAGTAACAATACTAGTGTTCTAAGTTGCTGGGAGCCATTAGCCAAGTAGGTATGACAATTTCCTTGCCAGCGTACCCCATGTTGCTGACATTTTGCAGTGACATTGAATGTAGTTGACCTTGCTCAAGGACCAGGGCGGATTAGGGTGTTCCCGGTTTAACATAATCGGGTTTAGGGCGTTCCCAGTTTAGGTTCCAGGTTTAAGGTTTAAGATTATTCCTGCTGGGAATAGGGCGTATCCTGCTGCCTAAGTTCCCCTTGAGTTCTCACGGGATTCAGACAGTATATTTTGGGAGACAGAAGCCCAGTGAAGGTGAATTTGGGCAGAGAACGTGGATTTGGGCAGAGAACGTGGATTTCCCCAGAACGTGATTGTAGACGGCTGGTGTGAGTTCGGGAATAAAGAGTTGCTGTTTGAATCTACAAGCTGTGTGGTGGCTCGTGATTTTGTGCCCAGCCAGACTGCGGCACTAAGTAACATAAATCTTAGAGTAGCTATTACTGATGTTTATCCGTCTCTTTGCTCTGAAAAGAGAGGATGCACTTCATTTTTCAAGTGTCCATTGAACCATCATGTAGATTGGTGTCTGAGTCCCTAAGAGTAAGGAAGTATTAAATAAAAGTTGATTATGTAGTGTCACTAAAACTCAAGAGTTAGTTGGTCCAATGTGGTATCTATTAGACACAGATGACTATTTAAATTTAAATTAGTTAAATAAAATTTAAAATTCACTTCCACAGTCAGGCTACCCATTTCTGCTGGCAGCAAAACACGGGACATGTCCTTCCTTGCAGTAGACTCTATTTGAAAAGCTGCTCTAGAGACTGAGACACAGAGTGCCTGGCTTTGGCACATATGTATGCAACATGTGCAACTGCCCTGGTGGCCACTAGAAAGTAAGCACCATGAGGGAAGTGATTTTCATCACACTTATACAGTGCTCTATTTCTAATGCCTGGTCTGGAAGTAATTTCTTGGTAAATTCAGAGTTCTCAATTCATTTAAACATAACAAAGTATATTTTGTTCTCAAAATGACTTGTATTTTTCTTGGTCTTGAAACTCAATCTGCCTAAAGCACATATTTTAATTTTCTTCCTATTGTATTCCTATTTAAATTTTGGCCCAGTCAAATGATCTCTATAATATCATCCACTTATTAAAATGTTAGAATGATCCAGGAAAATAGTATGTCAAATACAAATATTATTCTTATAGTTACCATGTATGGTTTCAAGCTAGAACCTTCACTCTTGAGTCTGTCTTCCCGCCCCCCACTCTTTATTGCTGTGTATCCAGTATCCTACCCTCACCTTCTCTCATCAGAGCCTGAACTTGAGAAAGTATAACTATCATCTCATTTTAGAACAGAAGACACAGCAGTAGGGAGAGAGGAGGTTCTAACTACGCAATTTTCAATTAAAAGTAGATTCAAATATCTACTTTTCATGCTGTCTGTGGTCTTTGTTGTTGAGGTGATCCTGTTTTAAAAAATTGTATTGAGACAGTTTTTCCTTCATCTTGGCCCCCTCCACCATGAAGGAGATTCTTCAGTGTCTTCCCTACATCTTCTAGAAAGATTATCATATTGTTAGCCCCTATTACCAGAATAGACTTCAGTCCCTCCTCTTGTGGAGTTCCATCATTCAGATAAGCAGCTATTGCCTCTAGACTCCAACTGGGAAAGGCTGTGGCTCTGAGCCATAACCAAGTCTCTGTATTCTGTTAAACAGAGCCTCAGGAATTATCAGGATTCTCTTCCCCTCCGCATATGCCTTAGGGTTATTCTCCTTAGGCATTATTATCCACAACCCCTTCAAACTGTTGACATTATACACACCAACATAATTTCCATCTTCAGAAACAAGTCCCTACACTCAATTACACTCTCCAGATTTCACAGGATATGAGTTCAGTATGGACACATCAAACCCACACAATAAACTTAGGGCTTGAAAATATCCTGTACACCAGACACACACATTATTCTTCTCCTTCTCCTTCTTCGTCCTCTTCCTCCTCTTCCTTTTCCTCCTCCTCTTCTTCCTTCTCCTCCTGCCTCTTCTTGTTTCTCTCTCTCTCTCTCCCTCCCTCCCTCCCTCCCTCCCTCTCCACCTTTCCTTTCTTATATCTGTGGTTGGAAAAATGCCATCAAATTGCTTCAGTCTCTTCAAAAGATAGATTTTGAGTTTCTATCAAGAAACAGCATTCTTTAATCTCTCACTCTTCAATAAATTACCACCTGACACTCTCTGTCTTATAACCCCTGCTTCATTTGTTAGCCAGGGTAGAAAGAAATATGTCAATTAGCACTTTGCACATTAGTTGAGCACATACTAGAGGAATATAACTCCCACCTTACATTACTCAACGTTTTATCACTAAAATAAATACTGAGATAAGTTTAACTTATAACGGGAAAAGGTTTATTTTGGCTCACAGTTTTGGAACTTTTAGTCCACGATCAATTGGCCCACTGCTTTAGGCCTGTGGTGAGGCAGCACATCATGTTGGAATCATGTGGTGGAGTGACTAAGTAACTCTAAGACAAGTAAGGAATCCATCAACCAAATCCATCAAAAAAATTTCTTTTCATAGTGAACCAGTTTCTCACATACCATGTTCTATGCACCCATATTTCCATCTGCACTGTAAAGCCATCTTGACTCTGTGCAAATTTTCCACATATACATTGATTATTGATTATTTTGCAATTCTCTATTTTTCTCTATTGCCTATTGTTATCAAACTGTTTTCATATCTTATTTTTGTGGTATTAATAATATCTGTTGAATCTTCTTTTCTTTTTCAAAAGTATCTTAGAGGTCTGTGCTTAAATTTTAGGATCAATTTGATTTTTTTAAAAAACCGGACTTTTATTTACATTAATATAATTTATATATTATTTAGAGGAGAATTAATATATCTGTAATGTTAAACCCTTTCATTATATATCTTTCACAATTTGAAGTTATATTATTGTGTACATAGATGTTCAGCTGTTCTTTGTTTACTTAATTTTTTTACTATATTATATTCTTTCACATTTTCTCACTGCTAAAGCCCAGCTCCCATTGTGTATATTGTACATGTTAATATTGTTCCATCCGCATACTTCTATCCTATATTATTTGTTTGAACTATCTTTTATAAGAAAAAACACATTGCTAGATATTATTTTGCTACACAGTAGTCTAAGAATCTGTGTTTTTTATCAGTGAGTGTAGCATTTTTACATTTATTATAATTACTGTTATATAAGGACTTATTTCTGCCATATCATTTCACATTTTCTTCTATGCTTTCTCGTTCTTCCTTTTTTCTACTTTCTTTCCTGTCTTCCATCAGATAAATTAAATTTTCCTTTACCGGATAAAAGGAGAGTTCTTTAGTTATCAAGACCCATCTTTATGCTTATTTTATTTACAATATTCTTAAGTGTATCAACAGCTATATCTCCTCTTCCAAAACTAAGACAGGTACATTTCAACACACTCAGGTTCTGCTTATCTCTCTCTAGCACCTCCTTCCTACTCTCCACTTACTACAGCCTCACCAGCAGATGCCATTGATGATTTGACACCCAGATTTGTGTATGGGTCATATTTTCTTATTCCTTTCCTACCTTATGATTTTTTTAAGTAGAAATTTCAAACAATATAATGTGGTAACTCTGGAAATCAGATTCTCAACTTCTCAGAGTTTATTCATTGTTGTTTTAGTTATTATTAATTTGTTTAGTAGCAGTCTTTTGAACTGATTTTTTAAAAGTGTGCTATCTGTCATGCTTAGTTGTTAAATAGATGATAAGCGAATAGTTGAACAAAGATTTCTTTAAATGCCTGAAACCAATAAATCTTTCAGTTTTTGTCAGGTATAGTATAAAGCCAAAATTAAGGCATAATATTATGTGTGCCTTGACATCTGAAGAAAAATGAAAGAACTTCAAATGGTCTAATTTCAAATTCCTCTGACTATTGTACTCTCATATATAAGTCCCTTGCATAAACAACCTTCTATTCATCAGACCAGGTGCAATGCCTGCTCATCACTGAGATGCAGGATTCAGTTTCCAACTAGTCCACTGACTTACTCAAAAGGCCATTCACAAACTCCTGCAGGAACCAGGGGCTACTCTACCCTCTGGTTACTACTGAGCTTGATTCCACAGTCCTAACTTGTTTATTCTGTTCTCAGTTTCAACCACTGTCAAGTCCTGAGTAGCGTGTGGTGTTTTCTTCTCTCAGGCTGTGCGTATATGTGACTAATAAGCTACCATCAATCTCAGCTGTCCAGAGTCTGGTATTACATCTTCATTCAACCACATAACCCCACAATAAAAATTTCTCCACCACTAGTAGGGTGAAGAAAAGGAAATCGATGCACTTAAGTGCTCTGTGTGCAAGCTTAGGAACCACCTTCAACACTTTGTAGCTACCTTAGTCTTCACTTCCTGTTTACTCTGAGTCTCAAGGTCAGAGATAACAGCTAAGAGATTTCTCAAGTCTTTCCCAAGCATGTATACAGCCTGATGCATACACACAGTCCTTAAGATGAGCCGAATATAGAAGCTTATTTCAAAGTTTGTATGAGCATCTCATGCCTCAGCTTTTCCTTTTAGGTGTCATCATCTGTTTATTATTTTCCTTAGCTTCTATATATCACCCCAAACAGCCATTCAACCATCTAACAAACACCCCTATGGGAGAAACTTTTAGCCCTGAGAAGTTCCAGTGAAGTCAGATAAATGGGGCCTTCCAAGGAAACACTAGACAGATCAAACAATGACACTTCTTTGGAAATGAGAGTTTGAAAGAACCCCAGTTCTATTATACCCCTTCTGGAAATACAGGCTACCATTAAGTGGAAGAACAGGGGACAACACTAAGGGACATTAAAACACCATAAAGTTTTTTATGAGATTCAGTCATCTTTTTTGATCCCTTGTTGTTGCAAGCCTCTGGTTAATTTTCATAGTTCATAAAAAGTTTGTTCTGATAATTTTCCCAGTTTACTTATTGCTTTTATGGAGAGTATACTTTTGTTTTTCCTTACTTCAACATTTTCACTGATATCAATCTGGCTTTTCTTAATAGCTTATTTCTACTTTATGTTTCCAATATCTTTCTTTTATCTCTTTGAAAATACTTCTTGTGCTTATTTTAAATTTTTCTCTGCTCTGCTCCATTAATTATTTTTCTGGAGTAAATACTATAATGTGCATTTCTCATTAATTCTTATGTAATTCAGATACTTCATATTCATTTTCATATTTTTGTGAGTTTATACTCCTCTGACTGTATCAGTTGCCCTTAATGCTTAGACCAAGATACTAAACTTAAAGCTATGATTTGACCTGTGTACAACATGAGTGCATACACACACACACACACACACACACACACACACACATACACTTTTAAAACCATGGGACTACAGGGAGTCATTAGGGAAAAAAAAACATATGGAGTGAAACAAGAAGATGATTTTTGTTAGATTTTAGAGGAATTCTAATATTTAAAGATTAGGGAAAAGCAAGGAAATCAAAAGCCAGGGAGGCAAAAAGAACAGAGAGAGGCTACAGTGTTACAAATGTCAAAAATGTTTCAGAAGAGGGCCTTGGTCATTTGTGTCAAATTTTGGCATGAGTTCCATTCAATCTTTTCAATTTGGGGAGTCTGTAGAGGTATTCCTATTCCTGTCCATCTGTATAGTGGGCACAAAGGTGAGCACAAAACAGTAAGAGGCAATGCTTTCCCCGTTTCCCCAATGAGCAAATTTTCCTATTCCACGGCTGCCAGAATCCCCACCCTACCTCAGGAGCAGTTTACAAAACACAAATAAAAAAGATCTGCCATTTCCTTCTACATATAAGATAAAATGGGAAATTTTACCCCAAAGATAATAAAACTTTGGTGGCCTTCTTGCCAGGCTAATCCTCAGAAACATACTGCCTAGGGAAATAGCCTACTCCCCAGGAACACACATATAAATGTGCACCATTTCTGATTATGTATGTGTGTATTGTTTATATCTATCATATGTATTTATAGGAGGAAGGTTTTTTTTAAAAAGAAAATAGCATGTGCACACAGACATATTTTGTCAGTTTTTAATGCATTGTAGACAAAAAAATATGCGTTAATTTGTGGAGTGACACTAGACAAATTGAAACTGCACTACGGCACTTGCTTGGCATGCATGAAGTCCTGGGTTCAATCATCAGCATCAGAAGAAAAAAGGAAATAAAGAAAAAGAAAACTTCAAGGTGAGTTATTTAAATACATATGTATTTTGTGTATGTGTGTGTGTGGACAGTACATATGTATCTATCTTATATATATGTATACATATTTATACATTATCACTCATTTGACATAGTTGTGATTCAGGGATTTCTTCAAGAAAAGAATAAGTTACTGGAGCAAAAATTAAAAAGCTATGCATAAATCCCAATTTTTAATAATTAAAATAGCTTTACTATGATCCTCAAATCTTGCAAGTATTGTTAAATTTTAATATAGGAAATAAAATTATTTCTAATAACCAAATATTTAATTTTTTTCTTTTACATTTTGGATGTTTTTTCTTAGATTTCCTTTGATGTTTTTGTTTTTCTTATATTTTTACTGAAAAATTTAACACATAGATAGAATAGACCATAAATCTTCAGCTTAATGATATATAATAAAGAGAACATATACATATGACAACCCAAGACAAAAATAGAACATTAGCACCTTCCCAGAAGGTAAATACCTATAATGAATACCTATACAAAATCACTTATTGTGGCAGTTTTCTATTATATATCAAACACCTGAAATAATCAAATTATTAAAGAGAAAAGGTTCGTTTTGGCTCACAGACTTATAGGCTTCAGCCCATAATAAATTGACTCCTTTGCTTTGGAGCTGTGGTGGCACATTATGGGGGAGTGTGTGGAGGAGAAAACCTTTCACCTCTTGGCCAGGAAAGGAAAGAAAAAGAATAACTCAGCCACATCAATTTTATAGCAGCTCAATTCACAATAGCTAAACTGTGGAAGCAACCTACATGCCCTTCAATAGATGAATGGATAAAGAAACTGTGGTATATGTACACAATGGAATATTACTCAGCATTAAAAGAGAATAAAATTATGGCATTTGCAGGTAACTGGATGGAGTTGGAGAATACCATGCTAAGTGAAGTAAGCCAGACCCAAAAGACCAAAGGCATAATGTTCTCTCTGATATGTTGATTCTGATTCATAATTGGGGCAGAGTGGGGCATGGGAAAAATGGATGAACTTTGATGGGGCAAAGGGAAGGAAGGGCTGGGAGGAGGCATGGGGTTAGGAAAGATGGTGGAATGAGATGGACATCATTACCCTAGGTACATGTATGACTGCACAAATGGTACAACACTACATCATGTACAACCATAGAAATGTAAAGTTGAGCTGCAATTGTGTGCAATGAATCAAAAGGCATTCTGCTGTCATATATACATAATTTAAACAAATAGAGAGTGTAATCCCACTGTCTCCTGTCAGAATATGTCCCCAGTGACCCAAAGGCTTCCCATTGAGCCCCACCTCTTTAGGTTTCCACCATATCCCAAAAGTGCCAAGTTAGAGAACAAGTTTGGACACATGGGCCTTTGAGGAATGATGAAGAACAATGGCACTTGTCCTTTACTCCTTAAGTTGATTTTTCTCAGATATTTTTGTCACAACAGTGGAAAGCTGCCTAATACATTAACATCAATTTTTTTCCTTAAGATAAGTATTTTTGAGATTTCATCTCATTCTAGTCAGAATGGCAATTATCAAGAATACAAATAACAATAAATGTTGGGGAGGGTGTGGGGAAAAAAGTACACTCATACATCGCTGGTGGAACTGCAAATTAATGCAACCATAAAAAGAATTATGGAGATTCCTCAAAAAACTAGTCCCTCAGATTCTGCATGCAGTTTAGGTTTTGGCAATTGGATACACTTGAATGACACAGAAGATGGATGTGAGCAGAAGCCATCTTCCTGTTGCTGTTTATACTAGAAGGTTAAAACCTAAAAATGTGAAGATCAGGATGCATGAATGGCAGCCACGTGTGGCATTCCACTGCCCAGCCCCAGCTTTATGTCAGGAGGTATTTGGGCAGAGACTTTGGCTTTCTAATGCCAGAAAGTATTGGTATTGGTATTGATGCCTGGTCTGGTATTGTGCCTTTGGACTTGATGATTCTAATCCTCGACTCTGGAAACAATTCCAATCATTTTGAAGCACCAAATTTTCTATAAAAAGTTTTCTCCATGCTTAATATACACAGGATGGTTCCTGTTTCATTCTGAAAAATGATAGCATATGGCTAACAAATGGCACTGATATTTGGCTTTTTCTCTTTACACATCAAATGCCATGATGACAAGATAGAGTCTAGCCTTCCCCCTCCAGAACACATTCTGTTATCATGAGCCAAGATAGCCCTGAGGGAGTGGCCAGGTGATGCCCATACCTAGGCAGCAAAAGCTAACATGTGCTTCACTTTTCTGCTCGGTAGAATTGAGTAAAAAGTCCTCCTATTGGCCTAGAAACTATTCTCTCTGCTCTCATCACCAGTGCTGCAGATGCTTTCCCAAACTACCTGTCCTTGGTTTGCTTGTTCAGCCATTTCTTGCAGGACTCCCACAGTCATGTCTCAACTTGTCCTCCTGATCAGTCTACTCTACAGGTTGTGTAGACCCTGCCAGGGTCTACATCTTGATCTCATGTGGAACATGAATCCTTGTCCATTCTGTTTCTATCACACCCAGCACTGTACATGCCACTGTTTATCCCTTCAACCTCCATAATGGAGCAGTAAGACTTCCTCTTGCTATTTTTGATTGGGGAAGAAAAACTACTAGAAATTTGGAGTAAGTGATAAAGTGGTGATGTTTCTGATAGGACTCTGGCATTCTCTCAGCAGGGCATCTCTTGCCCTACAGGATAACTTTATTATGACCTTAAGATTGTCTCCCCACTGATTAATATGGTATTTCTTTGTCCCCAGAGCCTACAAGCTTCTGTACATTTGAGTTGTCAAGCTCGGCTGCAGGAAAGCTGCTAATTGCCTCTGAGGTAATTTGACTATGATTAAGTTAAGCCGCCACCAGGTGGACATTGGAGTCTTAGTTAAACCATTTTAATCTCTGTAGCTAGAATCCCTACAGGCATGATAAATTAAGAGAGAATGTAGTTTGATTTCCACTTAATCCTGTTTTAATAAATAAACAGGAGGAAAAAATGGTAGTTTAGCATACTACTTAACAAGAACTAAAATAGAGTACTATAAAGTTTATTCAGATGATTGACCAATATTTATTGAATGGCTACTATATGAAAAAGACTGCTCTACAAATAGAAATAGGAAAGAGAACTAGATAAACCAGGTATCTAAAGTCACAGAGTGTATGTCTTGGGGTATGAGGCAAATTATAAACAAATAAAAATACATGTTCATCCTATATTAGCTTATGTGTTATGATAAGTAAAATATCTGTAACCTGACCATCCCCAAGTATCACCAGCCTATAAAGACAGATAAAGTCACAGTAATAACAACCAGATGTTACAGATTCCCTCTATTCCACCAATCTATGGATGAAGGACATCATTCCTCTATAGAGTTTTTCCTTTCTCCACACCTGAAGTATTAGTGGAATTTTTAGGACATATTTTAGAAATGCTTAGTTAGTTAGATATGTTCTAGTTAGTAAGTTTGGCTCACATCAGCAATGACTAATGTTTGTCCTAAGTACCCATCATTCACCAGGCACCGCTGCCCCTGCCATACACATTAGTTTTAATTTCCTCCTATTTATTCATTCATCAAACTTTTGTTGAGCACCTACTTTGATTCTTTAGGGAATAATACGTGGCTCTGTCCTCAGAGAGTTTATAACCTGCAGTGAAGAAAGATATTGAAGAGAAATTATAACTATAAATTAGCATGCAGAACACAATACCATGGAACCATCTAAAAGGGGAAGATAAAGAGGACAGATGTTCATAGGACAGGCTTCCTATGGGTTGTGTGTGGATTGAGATGTAATAAATTTTAATTAAATTTAATTAGATAAACAGTATGTGGAATAGCGTCCTCAGTAAGAATGGGACATAGTGCATTCCAGGAGAGTGATGTTCTGCTCTGCCCTTTTATCAATGTCCCAGAACACTCAAAGCATGAACATTGAGACTAGAGGAAGTAGAAGAAACTAGATAAAATCTCCCATCTAAAACATCTTCAAAATACAAATAAGTGTAATAATGTCTTAAAAGACATTAGATGTCAAAATTCAAGAGACAATGGTTTCTGAGAAAAAGAAATTAATAAAATTATTTTTGTCATTGCCTCAGGCTACTGCCTGGAGAAAGTATCCGGTCATGGCACAGCCGGGAATCCCAGCAGGGTGCAGCACTCACCCTGAATTAAGTAGATGGAGTTATGATCATAGAGAGATCATGGCAACCAGAATTCAGACAGGCAGAGTACCAGCAAGGAAAGGGTTGTACAGAAGGAACTCCAGAAATCTGCACAGGGTTCCTCTGAAGTATTAAGCAGCATGATCGTCAAATGCAAGTAAAGAAGCTATGCAAGAGAATCAACCAAATGGTTTAGGAAAAAACAGAACATGTACTTTACATATGACTAGGAATAATGGCTATTTCCCCCCAGTAATAATGGAAAACTTATAATTCACAGTGCATTAAGTATAATACTCAGAAGTTTTTTTTGCCTAAGTAGTGGTGAAAAATATCAGACATAGATTAAATGCTTCTTTGATCTGCTTAACAGAGCTTAAAAATAAGACCTGAGGAGATCAAACAGTTTCCAAGTAACTTAAAAGTATCTCAGAACAGAAATCAAGTATATTGATAGGAATACAAAAGTATCAAGCACCCAACAATGTAATATTTGTAATGTCTGACATCTAGGTAAAAATTATCAGGTATTAAAAGAAGCAGAGTAATAATACAATCTATAATAAGAAAATTTAATAAATCTTAACTGACTCAGAAATGAAAAAAAAAGGTAGAATTAGTAGACAAAGGCATTAAAACAGTTTTTTGTACTATACCCCATATGTTTAAGAAACAAGATGAAAATGTAACATGTTAAATAGAGACATGGAGGATAATTTTTTAAAAAACCCAAAATGAACTTCTAGAGATTAGAAAAAGATAATATGTGAAATAATAGTAGAATTGAATATACTGCAACAAAACTATCCCAAGTGAGAGATACAGAATATTGGGGGAAAATGAACATCAGTGAGCTGGAAGAAATTTATAAATAATCTGATATATGTATAGTTGGAGCTACCAACATAAGAGAGATGAAACAGACAGACAAAAAATTTGAAGAAAGTGTGTTTGAATTTTTCCAAATTTTATAAAAGCCATAATGCCACAGATCCATGAATCTCAACAAATCTCAAGCACAATAAAATAGGAAGAAACTTGTAAGCTAAATTTCTTAAAGCCAATGATAAATAGAAAATCTTAATGACAGCCCCAAACAATATATTACAAAGGGGAACAAAATGAAGGATAAGGACATAGTTTTCATTAAAAACAATGCAAAAAAAAGGTCTTAAGTACTGAAAGAAAAAAAAACATGAAATTGTGATTCTTGTATAAGTTAAAATATCTGTCAAAAGTAAGTCTGAAATGAAAACACTGTTAGGAAAGTTGAAAAGCTCCAAGCAATGGGAACAAATGACCATGGACTGAAATCTCTAAATCATGCAACAAAATCTTTCTTTCTTTAAGTTTGTATTGTCAGTTATTTTTTCACAGTGAAGGAAAGCAGACTAACAAACTGTAAATGTATATTAAAATGACAATAGGTGATATTATGTGCAATTTTATGTAAATGAATTCAACAACTCAGATGAAATGGAAAAATTCTTCTAAAAACACAAACTACCAAAACTCTCTCAAGGAAAACCAAATAACCTTATGTGTATTAGAGAACTGAATACATAACTTCAAATCCTTGCCTAAACCATCCCACTTCAGACCCAGATGACTTCACTGGAGAATTCTGACAAACACATAAGAAACAAAAAATATGAATTATAAAATTTCTTCTAGAGAATTCAAGAGTAGTAAATATTTTCTTACTCCATCTTCATACAATACTATTCTGACACTAAACTAGACAGACATTACAACAAAATTAACCTACATAGCAATTTTGCTCATTAATTTTTAACAAAATTTTAACAAACTCTTACAGTGGTTCAGCGAACTGAATTCAACTCTTTATAAGAAAGGACAGTACATCATGGCCACATTGGGTCATTTAAAAATCAATTAATTTAATTCATCACATTAATGTAATAAAAAATAGATTATCCAAAAAAGTAGAAAAAAAGAAATATTTGAAAAAATACAGCATACCTTTCTGGTAAAAATGTTCAACATACTAGGGATAGCAAGGTACATCCTTAACCTGAGAAAGGACATCCACAATAAAGCTAAAGGCAACACTGCATTTAATGGTGAAAGACTGATGCTTTACCCTGAATCAGATACAAGACAAGAATTATATGTGTATATCATCAGCTAGAATCTGAGTCCATAGATATAATCACCATATATAATCAGCTGGAATCACCAGAAGGTGTCATGAGACCAGAAAAAGAACAAATTGATAATCTGATGGAATTTTAAAAATCTACTAGAACTGGTAAAAGCAATAATTGAATTTATCAATGTCATGAGATTCAAGGTTAATACAGAAATCAAAGATTGGGAATGGGCACCAGGAGTGAAGGGTATGTAACTCTGTGATAGAATGCTTCCCAGCATGTGGAAGGCCCTGAGTTCAATCTATAGCTACACACACATACACACACACACAAATCAACTATATACATACTAAAATTTTAGTTGCCATTTTTTATTGCTGGACTATAGTCACACTATATCACACAAAAAATTACCATTTACAATAGCTTCAGAAATAAGAAATACTTAAGGATAAATTTGTCAAAAGATGTGCAAGACCCATACACTCAAAACTACAAAACATTGCTGGGAGAAATTAAAGAAAGCCTGAAAAAATTGACAGATATATACAATGTTAGTGAATCATAATACCAAAGAATATTCAAATGTCAGTTCTCCCCAAGCTGACCCATGAATTTAAATCAATAATAATTAAAATTCTACTAGGCATTATTTTGAAGAAATTGACAAGCTGACTCCAAAAATCATGTGGAAAGCAAAGGTCCTGAATAACCAAAAAACTTTGAAAAAGGGCAAAGTTGGAAAACTTATGCTGTCTTTAGGAGTTAGTTATTTTAAACCCACAGTAATCAAGATAGTGTGTTATTGTCATAAAAAAACACAAATAGATAAAGAGAATAGAAGAGTATATCTAGGAACAGACCCATGCATATCTTGTCAATTAATTTTTAAGGAAGATACAAAAGCATTGACTTTTCAAATGACTTGTTGAAACAACTGGATAACATATCAAAACTACTCTAAAATTTCATCTCACTCCTGTCAGAATAGCAATCATCAAGAACACAGGATGAGGATGTGGTGAAAAAGGTACACTCATACATGGCTGGTGGGCCTGCAAATTGGTGCAACCACCATGGAGAGCAGTATGGAGATTCCTCAGAAAACCTGGAATGGAACCACTATTTAAGCCAGCTGTCCCACTCCATGGTTTATACCCAAAGAACTTAAAATCAGCATAGTATGGAAATGGAGCCACATCAAAGTTTATAGCAGCTCAATTCACAATAGCTAGACTATGGAACCAACCTAGGTGTCCCTCAATAGATGAATGGATAAAGAAAATGTGGTTATATATACACAATGGAATATTGCTCAGCTTTAAAGAAGTGACATTATGGCATTTGCCAGTAAATAGTTGGAGGTGGAGAATATCATGCTAAGCGAAATAAGACAATACCACAAAACCAAAGGCCAAATGTTTTCTCTAATATGTGAATACTAATTCTCACTAAGGTGGGGGGCACTAGGGAAGAATAGTGTTACCTTAGATTAGTTATAAGGAAGTGATGGGAGGGGACAGGAGAGGGGATGTGAGGATAGGAAAGATAGTAGAATGAAACAGACATTACTGTATGTATATATATGACTACATGACCAATATGATTCTTAACATGTACACTCGGAAAAATGAGAAATTATATCCCATCTATGTATGCTATATCAAAGTGCATAAGTGCATTCTACTGTCTTGTATAACTAATTAAAGCAAATAAAAAATTTAAAAAAATAATGCTTGCCATAGCTTTATTTGTGATATCTACCATCAACAAATCATCTAGATATTCCTTAACATGATTACCTGAACAAACTGTGGTACATCCATATAATGGGATATTACTCAACAAGAAAAAGAAATATACTTTTCATACATGTTACATGATACAACTTAGATAAATCTCAAAATAATTATGCCAGGCTGAGCATGGTGACACACTCCTGTAATCCAAATGACTCAGGAAGCTGAGACAGGAGGATCACAAGTTCCAGGCCAGCCTGTGCAACTTAATGAGACCTGTCTCAGAACAAAAAAGTAAAAGGACTAGGGGTGTAGCTCAGTGGTAAAGTGCCACTGGGTTCAATCCCCAGTACCATACACACACAAAAAAACCCATAAGAGATAGAATAAATACAATACAGAAAATACAAATCACCTACAATTGAAGAAAGCAGATTGATGGTTGTCTGAGGGAGGGGAGGTCTGTGAGGGGCATAGGGAAGGAATTATAATGGAGTGCAAGGAAAGTTTGGGGTGTAGATATGTTCATTATCTTTATTGTAATGATAGGTTCATAGTTATAATATTCTCAAATTGAAATGTGCAGTTCACTCTATGTCAATTATGTCTCAATGAAGCTACTTTTAAAAAAGCAATAATGATGCTGCAAAGTGATCTGAGGCTATATGGTGAGAGTGCCTCCACTTTCACTTTGGAGTACAGTTGGTCAGTGATATGAAAGCCTTGCAGCAAGTGCTCAGTCTTGAAGAACTGGGAGGAGATGACTCTTTTTGCATTTACTTCTATGCCCTCATCTTCTGAGGGCCCAGAACAGGAATTAGAGTTGAAAGGCATAAAGTTGTGCAAATACAGACCTGAATGGCAGTCACCACAGTGGACTCAGAATTATTCTCCCTTCAGGCCCCAAGTCTCTCTTTTAATATAGGTCAAGCTGGTCAGCCAGGCTTCTTTTCCCTAAGGATGAGAACCTTCCTGGGAGTCTGCATTTTCTCACTCCCATGTTATACCTTAAAGATTTTTTATTAGTTTGCCAAACAACCAATAACTTGTCTGAACTCAGCATAAGACTTCTATCCTACCTATTTAAAGGGAAATGCAATTAGAGCAAAGATTTTAAAAAATAGAAATAATTACCCACTTAATTTATCAATCATTTCTTAATCTACCTGTAGTGTTCCCTGCAGACTTGAGTTGAATGATTTCTTCAGTTCAGCTAAATCTGTATACCTCAGTTAAAAGCCCCTCTGTGGATAAATGCACAATGCTACATTTTTAGCATTTTCATCAGTGTTCTCCCTGTAGTCTTTCTTCTACAGAGCCTTTAATTCTCTTGAAAAGAGTATATAATTTAAAAAGGCTTTTGTTGAAGATCCTTTCCTAAGTACTCTGAGTCCCAGGCTGCAGAAGGCTGGGATGGAATGCTGGTAGAAAATGAGGATGATCCCTTAGGTGTGATGGGGAAAGGACAGGAAGACAGGCCACAAGTAAGAATCATCTTCAAATGCTTTTCTTCCAAAGTCCTGATAAAACACATGTATCCCCATGTGTGTTGGTCAGCCTTACATTACTATGACCAAAATACCTGACAAGAATAACTTAGAAGTCAGGAATGGTGGCACACACTTATAATCCCAGCAATCTAAGGAAGAAGGCTTGGAAGTTTAAGGCCAGCTTCAGAAACTTAGTGAGGCCTTGTGCAACTTAATGAGACCCTATTTCAAAATAAAAAATAAAAAGGGTTGGGGATGTGGTTCAGTAGTAAAGTGCCTCTGGGTTCAATTCCTAGTACCAAAAAAACAAAACTTAGAAAAGGAAAGATTCATCATTTTTGGCTTACAGTTTCACAGGATTCAGTCCATGGGCAACTAGCCCCAAGGCAGAAACATCATAGTAAATAGGCATAAAGGAGGAAAGCTGCTCAACTCTTCATAGAAAGACAGAGAAAGGAAGGGGCCAGGAAGAAGATAAACCCTTCCAAGTCAGGCCTTCAGTTACCCACTTCCTCCAACTGGGTCCTGTCTCCTAGTGGTCCATCAAGCTATCAGTGATATCAGTCCTAATTAGGGTCAGAGCCCTAATCACTTCCCAAAAGCTCTACCTCTGAGCAGATGATACTTTGGGGGACATTCCAGTTCCAGACTATATAACACCATGGGAAAACAACTTTGCTTCAAAAACTCCAGGGTATGTGCAGCAAGTAGACAAGAGGGAATCTGCTCTGATTAACCCACGTTCTATGTCACTATTTCCACCAATGGAGGAAAAAGAACATAGACTCCTAAGCATGGACTATATACTTCTTTCTTATAATCTCAAGAACTACCCTTAGTCTATTACAAAATTCTGAATAGATTCACACACCAATGTTGTCGATCACATATGAACAAATAACTTTAACTTTTAATGGAATTTAATATGCTACTCATTACGGAAAACATCTTGGATATACTGAAAAATTCTAGTTCAATCTGTCTGAATTTTTCTTTTCCATAATTTTTTCACCCAGCGATTTCTTTGACCTTAATCTAAATAGAAATCTACCAGTGCCTTGGAAGGGTCTGGTGTGTATAAAATTCTCCCCCAAATTAATTCTAACACCCCTAAAAATTTGATTTCCCTGCTTTCTTTATTTTTGTTTTTTTTTTTTAATTTTTTTCATCTTCTGTGAGTAAGTACACACTTGTGGCCCCTATCCTAGTTCCTTTCTTCTTCTTTTCACTCCTGAACACCTCCAGTGGCTTTACCAATCAGCCAGTAGGAAATCTGCCTTCAGTCTATTTTCACAGCCAAAACTCAAAATGGCAAAATATAAACTTTTATTAGAAGGCCACAGCAATCCCTTCTTACATGTATTTCTTCGGATAGAAAGAAAGGCAACCACTGCCTAACAATCCCACCATACCTTATGAAATTTCTATTAGAAATGGGGATTCCAATACACTGTTTTATTTTACCTTTTAAAGTTTTAAATTTGCAGCTTCATGACAGTGTTATTGTTTGATTTCTTTTGAGACAATATGTCCTTTTCTAGTTAATTTCAAGTCTGAATATGGAAATGTTTTGAAGTCAATGTATACCTCAGGAAAGTGAGAGAACCTCAGAATGTTCATTTATGAAATGTCCAAATTAACCATATTAATAGTTATGCATGACATAAAAGTGCAAACATCTTGATAGCTAGGTATTCTGGTCATTGTGCCAGAAGCAACTATGAATTTTCTAGTTCTATAAGAACTTTGGCCTCAAGATTTTTCCTTAGAACTCTCAGTGCTCAAGAAAATTCCTTGATAATATGACCATTCAAAATCCAATAGAATTTCCATATTGGAGTCCTAGAGCCAATTTAGATAACTTACTATTTTCAAATACACAAGAATTTCAGCGAGACCATGTTGATGCCCAACACAAACTTTGAATTTGAACCCATTGGAAATTTATTGCCATCATGAACAGATCTGACATCTTAATCTATACATAGCTCGCTAGAAACACATTACATTGCACATGACTTTTTTTGCAGTGCTTGGATTGAAGTGTCCCCTTCAGGATGTTTTAAAAACAGAAATTATAAAACCCCACTAGTCTATTGCTGTGTGTTGTTGTCTTGCTCCATAAGTAGCAATGTTATCAGGTAGGTATAGTAAGTACTATGTTATGAATTGTTATAATGAACAACACATCTGCATTTAGCTAGACCAGGAAAAGTTGAGAAATGATTCCCACCAGGCAAATGGGAACTGTCTCATAACTTCCAAATATCAGAAGCACTTTAGTGGAATTTTCCATATAAGCTTACTTTAATTAGTGCCTCAGTGTCTGACACAACACATTCATTACTGCAGTTTGACAGACTGCACATGCTCTCATAGGTCTCTGAGATGTATGAGTCTCCATAAGACATGTCACTTGATCCCAGGTGGTCCTGAGATAGCCTCCATTGAAGAGGTCTACCCAGAAGCAGTGATAGCAATTAGGCAAACCAATCAGACTGTCTTTTCCTAAAGTTTGCACTAGAGAATACAGAGAACTTTAGTTAATGATCATGTGAGTCAAAGAGAAAAGGCAAATACCTTAACTGAGAAGTTCTGGAGTCCATGAGACCAAGATGAAAAGAGAAGGCAGTGCTGAAGCTCCTCTCCATCCTGATGCCTTGTCAGGGTCCATCCCCTTGCATCTTTACAAAAAAAAATCCTTTTATTACTGTGACTGAAACGAAATTCTTTTCATTACAGCATAAACATAAAAAGATAAAGGTGGCATAATTATAATAGCTAATGTATTCAGAGTTTACCACTTGCCAAGCAAGTTCTTTATTTATAATAACTTATTCAATGCTAACATCAATCCTGTGAAATAGGTTTAGTGGCAGTCCTACATAGAGATGAAGAAACTGAGGTACAAAGAAGTTAAGGGCCTTTCCCATGGTCATAAATGGAGGAGATGACATTGGAACTCACGTTTTCACACTGTGACTGGAAAACCACAAGCTTTCATACTTCATTGCTATGTTGAACTGCCTCTGGCAGTGTGATGACCAAAATTTTAATGATACAGATAAAAATCAAAGAGAGAGACGGTAGGAGAGAAGAGAGGAGAGGCGAGAAAAGGAGAGGAAAGGAGAGGGAGAAGGAGGAAGGAAGTCTGAATTGGGGTTGAGAGGTTTCACAGATTAGGAAGGATTTGCAAAGCTAAGATTAGAAATCAAAAATTATACATGAAGGACCAAGACCATTCAGGGATAGAAGAACAATGCACAAATGCACAGATGAAAATGATAAATAAATAATACTCCAGCGACAGATGCCGAACCATCAAATTGGAGTGAATTGCATTGGATGGGGATTAACCTTGACCTTGGCCATCAGGCTGAAGAATTTGTTCTTCATCTTATCTTATCCCCTCTATCCACTCCACCAGGCCCAAGTACATGTGCACATTTCCAGTGGGAGCTGTCCCACCATATTCACAGTTTACTGGTAATGAGAAGAATGCAAATAACAAAGATTGCTGTGTAAGTCTAGGTCCTGCAGCAGAATCTAACAAACAATGGATGCCAACTCAAAACTTTCTCCTTCCACTTTGTCAACAAAGCTAGATTGTGTCCCCAGTATTATTGACAAAGTACAGGAGTTTAAAGCTCTTTACTGTCTTCTGAATGTCCTAGATTCTAGACCAATGTTGACCTTTAATCTGGAATCAGCAGTCAAAGACCCTGGCTGCCATGTCAACCAAATTTAAAAGAATGAGACTGAACTGACTCACTCACTGAATATATGAGGGTGTAAAAAACTTAAATTAGATGAGAATTGAATAAGACAAAATATTAAAGTGCTTATTATACTGCCTGACACATAATAGGAGCTCGAAACTTTTAACTGCTATCATTAACAACATTTCTTAAAGTATTGAATTCTAAAGGTCTTGGGAGAATTTTGGTTCCAGCAATATTTGAATATTTTTCTTATAAACATTTTCACTAAACATTAAAAACAACAATAGCAACAGTAATTAGGTTACTGGTGTAGTGTCTGAATGTTTACGCTACCCTATCCAATTCATCTATTAAAATCCTAACCCCCAAGGTGATGATATAAGTAAATGGGCTATTGAGACGCAATTAGGTCATGGGAGTAAAACCTTCATGAAATGGGATTAGTACCTTTGTAAAAGATACACCAGAGAATTCCCTCATCCTTCTTGCCTTGTGAAAACACAGAATGAATATGACAAGTTTTAAACCAGGAGGCAGGCCCTCACCAGATACAAAGTCTTCTGATTCCTCGATTTCGGACTTTTCATTCTCCAGAACTGTAAGAAATAAATTTTTGTTGTTTATAAACCACCCAGTTTATGGTATTTTGTTGCAGCAACCTAAATGCAGCAAGCTAAGGTACTTGGAAAAACAACTCACTAATTCAGTATCACCATACTATCAACATTTAACATTTAGTCCATAGAACTTTAACATTTTTAAAGGAAAATAACATTCAGACTACTCTTGGAAGGAGGCATAATTTCTTCAATCTTTTGCACCAAATTCCTGTACTGGTAGATCCTTTTTGATGTGCAAAACCTTACTTGGTACTTATGAGGTAAAATATCATGATACTCTGCAGTCTCATAAAACTATGCCTTTGTGCTCTGGATCACACCTCAGGACTATCTAGCACGGATGAATGATTGTAACAGATTGGTCCCAACTTGGACAGTTCTCTCTTTCCTACTTGCTATTTCTTTGACCATCAGATTCCTAATTGTCTTCTAATAAGAGTGCTAAGGTATGGGTATGGCTTAAGTGTAACCTTCAAGTGCTTATGTGTTGGAAGCTTGGTCCTCGATGTGGCAATATTTAGAGATGATAGAAACTTTAAGAGATGGAGACTAGTGGTAGGTCTCTAACTCATGGAGGGATCCCCTCTCAAAAGGGGTTAACACAGTTCTCATGGGACCACATTCTGACTTCTTATCTCACCATGTTATCTCTCCCTCTTGCACATTCTCCTTCTTTGATGTCATACACTATGAGGTGATGTAGCCAAGGGAGCACTCATCAGAGCTGGTGCTATACTGTTTGGACTTTCAGCCACCAAAACTATGAGCTAAATAAACCATTTTTCTTTATCTATTACCCTGCCTCAGATATTTTATTATAGTAACAAAAGCAAACTAATACAAAGAGATAGTACCAGAAGATATGAAGTTTCATGTGAGGCAAACATGGAAAAGGAAATTGTACCGAGGAGCATCAGAATGAACATGGAGTGGAGAGGATAGAGTCTGGGCCCAGCTGAAGCCATTACTTGTTTTGTCTGCAATGTGATAAAGAAGAGAGGAATCTATATTCCCATTAAGATTCAAAAGCTTCTGTAAGAAACCAGAACTGAGTCAATTTCTGAAGTCATTGAAGGACTGAGATAAACTAACCTAAGAAATGGTTTTCCTTCTAAAAACTGGACACACCTACATCCTCTAATCAGGTGTTTTTGGGAACCAGAAGCCTACAGAAGAGTCCTCTCTAGTCTTGTGGAAATTAGACTTCCAGAAATCCTAGGCTATATTGTGCTGGTTTTGTCAGGCTCAAATTCTACTAATGCTTAGATTTCAGCTCTCAGATTTGGCTCTGTTCCTAACCTAAAGTCCAGCTATCATAGCTGATAAAATATCTATAACTGTAACACATATGACTGTGCTGATCACTAAACACTTGGCATGGAGGATTTCCACTGGGCATCCAGAGAATGAAAGGCAATGTTTCTGAGAAGGTGTGAAGAAGAAGTCTGTGATTTCCATACAGACAATGCCAGGGCTCAGGAGATCCTTTCATGAAGACTTTATAAATTAGTAATCAACATTAAATCAACAGAGTTAGTGGGGTGGCTGTTCTCCAGTGTATGACTGTACAAGTTATAATTCATGAAGCCTGTTAGATGTGCAGGTCTCTGACAAGTTGGAGAAGACAAGGTGAGGATATAGGAAGATCAAGGACTTTAAGAGCAAGAAGAGATGGTGCATAGAGGATGAGCAGATGTGTCCCATTTCCTCTAAAGACACTATCAGAAGAATCAAACTTCTGCAACAGGAGCACCCAGGTGAGTGCAGCCCAGCAGCCTGTCAGCCTTTAGAAGCCTGTGTCTGTGGTGTCAGGCCACAGTCAGTGCATCTCTCCTTGCAGTAATTCATGCTGGCAGAAGGATGAGAGGCATCCAATGCTGAGGCAATGTCAAGGAGAAATCTATAATTTTCATGTAAACACATTCTAAGAGCCTGGCAAAAACATCCTCTAAATCCAATAAGTAGATCCCCAGCACAGAGCATTCCTCTGTGGAGATGCTGGTACCTGATGGGTAGGGTTCAGGCTGGCAAGTGTTCCAACTAAACTCATCAGGGCGCCCTGTTCTCTTGTTACCTCCACAACTCACCAGCCCTGTTCTACCTGGGAACTCCATGCTCAGACCATAATAACCAGCTGTCAAAGCAAGTTTTATACTGGCTGTAGATTAATCTGTTTTAATTGGCTTTATTTCCAGTCAAATGCAGAGAATAAGGCAAGGGACGGATCCCAGCAGGATTTCAGAAAAGCATTTTATTTTACTCTATCACAGCATCTAGAAGAGTTACAGTAAAATAAAATGCAGACACCCTCTCTCCCTCGAACCCGCCTGTGTCTCAGAATAATAAGCTTTCCATTTCAGTGGGGAATGAAGCTATTTGTCAGTTCCAATGTCAAGAATGAATGCAATACGAATTCTCCAGCCATTTATTTCAACAATTCTCTATTCTTCAGCTGAAATAACTTAACATAAGAAATGGCTGTTCACTCAATGTAAAACTTGCAAACCTGGTTCCACAAGGCATATTTCTAAAAAAATAATGAATCTGGAGGGGCTGTTGGATAAGACGCTCCATCCATCTTGGCACAATGGTAATACCCAAGCCCACTGGACCACTTTCCTCCACCATTCTAGGCTCAGGGGAAGCATCCCAATAGGCCCATCTCTTCACTTCACTCTTCATTACCATCATTCTAATTGCTACCGTTTCCTCATAAACATTCACGATTCATCATCTTTTCTTTTTAAACCTGATGCTTTGATGACACCCAAATGGCCTGAATGTAAAACCTTCAATGACTGAGACATCCAGAAAAATTAGAAATAATGATAAAATTTTTCATTTCACCACTGACAAGTCCCCACTGTAGACAGCTGAAGAAGACAAAATGAGCAGCCGTTTGCAGCAGGAAAATGGCTCTGCGTGGAGGGTGGAGGGGAAACCTGTTGATCCAGCCCAAGCCTTCCATGTTCACGGTCTGTCTTTGAGCTGAACACCAAGTCTCAAGGCGTATACTCCAAAGATGTCTTTTATCCGCTGGATGGTTAGGATGGATGCTAAGGATGGATAAACATTGCAATTTGTCCCTGAGGTGAGTTGAGTCTACATATCACTATCTGTACATGTTTTCAGTGGTTATCAGCTGCTGGAAGTATGGGGGATTATGGGAGACTAGAAATGGTCTTGTTATCCCTCTTATTCACCTAGGGTTTTGGCCATTGATGGTTTGGCCATGTATGTAAAAAAGGGTGACAGCAGGCATTAAGCTGGGACAACTGTAAGATCATGACACTCTTTGTAAACATAAACTTAAGGGATGGGGAAATAATAGGCATGCCACTGTCTGTCAAAGCCAAAGATAATAAAGCCTTAATCAACAAGGACAATATCAACCTAAATCCTCGGTTAACTGGTTTTCTTTCATTCAGTCCACTTTTGGCATAAAAAGGTAAATACTTGGGTTTCTAATTTATAGATGACACTTAAACATGCTATATCAAGAAAATTAAAAGGCAAGCTACAGCTTTAAAGAGAACATGTGCAAAAGACAAATCTGATAGAAGACTGATATCTAAAATACACAAAGAACTCTAAAAATTCAACAATAAGGAAGCTAACAACCCAATGACAAATGGGAAAATAACCTGAGCAAACACCAAAAAAGATATGCAAATGGCAAATAAGTATATGGAAAGATGCTCCACATGATAGGTCATCAGGAAAATGCAAGTTAAAACAACAGTGAGATACCACTCTGCATCTGTTAGAAGAGCCAGAATGAAAAACACTAACAAAGGCATTCAGTGAATGAATGAATAAATTAACTACAGTACATCCAAACAATGGGATGCTATTCAGAACTAAAATGAAATGAGCTATCAAACCATCAAAAGACATGAAGGAACCTTAAATACATATTACTAAGTGAAAGAAGCCCATTTGAAAATGTAATACATTGTAGGATTTTACTACATTCTGAAAAAAGGTAAAACTACGGACATGGTAAAAAACAAAATCAGGAATTTCCAGGTGTTGGAGAGAGAGGATAAATAGAACACAAAGGATTTTAAGGGTCCTCAAACTACTCCTAATATAACTATAATGATTGGTAAATGTCATTATATGTTTGTCAAAAACTTAAATGTATAAAGACAAGAGTAAATCCTAATGTATACTATGGAGTTTGGGTCCTAATGGTGTTTCTGTATAGGTTAGCTCATTCCAACAAATGTACTTCTCTAGTGGATGGTGTCCATAGTGGGGGAAGGTGTGCAGGTAGGAGCAGGAGGCAAAGTGGAACTTTACTTTCTGCTAAATATTGCAATGAAACAAAACCTGTTCTAAAAAATAAATAAAGTATATTTAAATTGTGGAAAAAAATCTATGCTGTATCTTAATTTTTAAATAAATTTAAGCCTATCTTTATTCTATATGCATCTGAAGCTCTTCAATGGTGAAAACCTCTCTGCAGACTGATGCTTCTGAAGGCCTGACTCCTGGGAAATTAAATTATGACCAGGATCAAAACAGCAAAGGGTCATACACATTGTAGAAAAGTTTCCAAAAGTCAGTTACCTACAGCTTCACTAAACAGTTTTTGAGGCACTGGATTGAGCTCTGGGGAATCTAAGAATAATATAACCTGAACATAGAACCTAAATAATAGAGTTCACAGCATAGTATGAAAGACAGACCTGCAAACAAATGGCTGCACGAAGTAGTGGTGGCATAATGGAGAAAGGGTAAGTCACTGTGGGAGCCCAGAGAAGAGATGGAAACTGGCTGGAGGAGACCAAGACTAATACTCAGTAAACCAAAGCTCAGTTAGCCACTGTTCCTGATTACCTTTATATGTAGTTAAGTGACAAATCTACTAGTCATTGTACCAGATACCAAGAAAACAATAGTGAGCTTTATGGCTCAATCCCCAGGGTCACAAAGGCCTCTATTTTATTTCCTAAAGAAAAAAGAAGAAGAACATGGTGTTTAAACTGAACTAGAAGTCCTTCTCAAGAAACCAGTTAAAAAGACCAAAAAAGGCAAATTTTTATACTCAAATCACAGACTACTTGGCATTGGGAGGAGGAACATTAAAAGTGTTTTTTCACTGTGGTTCCCAAAAATGTAGTAGTTCCCATTAGCATGGCAGGGCAACCTTTTAGTAAACACCAGTATCCATGTTTCAACCCACACCAATTAAATCAGAATATCTGAATATTGAAACTAGACAGTGGTGTTTTAAAACTCTCTAGGTGATTGTGGTGCATAATGAGAATTAAAATTGCCTACTAATCTAATCCTGTCTTTTAACTGAATTTGAATCAGTGTTAAAAAAGGAAAGATTACAAAGAGACAGTTAATAAAACAAAATCCATGATTTACCATACAAATTATGAACTATAATATTAACAATATCTTGCATCTAATATAAATCACTCTTCCCAGTCCTATTCCCCTGAGTAGTAACCACTAGATCCTAAATAATATGATTGATATTTTTATTAGTTCATGTCATATTTATATATAGTTCATCTAAATAATATACCCCAGATTATATATTTTTTCTTTTGAGATTCATAAAGAAGTAATACACTATATATAGTCTTAAGATTTTGGTAGTTCAAATGTGATTGTATTCAAGCAATGGCATCACCCAAAAGCTTGTTAGACATGCAGAATATGAAGGTATCAGTTTAAACCCACTGTGTTGCCATAAGCAAAACACCTGACAAGAACAGCTTGGAGGAGGAAAAGTTTATTTTGGCTCACATTTAAAGGAAGCCTTTATGGTTGCTGGAGTCTATTGCTCTGAGCTCAAGGTGAAATAGAACATCATTACACAAGATGTGGTGAAGGAGCCCTGCTCCATTCATGGCAGACAGGAAATGGAGAGAGGGGGAAGGAGCTGCGGGGCAGATGAACACTTCCAGGGCACACTCCCAATGACCCTCTCTTCCAGCAACATCTGACCTGTCTACAGTTACTACCCAGTCAGTCCATTCAAACTAGGATGGACTGCCTAGATTATAGCTCTGATAGTCTAATCCTTTCACCTCCCAACATTTCCTACATTAACACAGGATATATTGAGGAACATCTCATAGCCAAATCAAAACATTCATCAAATAAGAATCATTTAAAAATATGTATGCGAGAAAAGGCCCAGTGGCCCGAGGCGGGACAGAGCTTCCAATCACTCCTGCAAGGTAGGCGGGCCTGCGACCCACCGCCAGAAGAGGAGCACCAGCCTGCTGAGAGGCAGTGTCGCCCCCTCCCCCTGTGCAGGCAAGGTAGACGGAACTGTGACCACCCACAGAACAGGCCCAGCGGCCTGCTGAGGGGCAGAGCCGCCCTCCACCCCCCGCACCTGCCAGGTAGGCGGAACTGTGACCACCGACAGAAAAGGCCCAGTGGCCCGCGGAGGGGCAGAGCTTCCAATCACTCCTGCAAGGTAGGCGGGCCTGCAACCCACCAGCAGAAGAGGAGCAGCGGCCTGCTGAGAGGCAGAGCCGCCCCCTCCCCCCGCGCCTGCAAGGTAGACGGTACTGTGACCACCATCAGAACAGGCCAGACCTGCAACCCATAGACAGAACAGGCCCAGTGGCCTGAGGAAG
>NW_026000243.1:7656076-7751151 GCF_001458135.2 Marmota marmota marmota | reverse complement strand
ACAAGAGGAAGTGAGGGGAAAGGGAAAAATAATACAAGGGGGACAAATGAATGCCAGTAGAGGGGGCAGAGAGAGAAGAGGGGAGGGGAGGGGAGGGGAGGGGGGATAGTAGAGGATAGGAAAGGCAGCAGAACACAACAGACACTAGTATGGCAATATGTAAATCAATGGATGTGTAACTGATGTAATTCTGCAATCTGTATATGGGGTAAAAATGGGAGCTCATAACCCACTTTAATCAAAGTGTGAAATATGATATATCAAGAACTATGTAATGTTTTGAACAGCCAACAATAAAAAATTTAAAAAAAATAATAAAAATAAAAATAAAAATATGTATGCATTTTAAAGTTTGGGAAACACTGCTTTAAAGACTTGTCAGAGAATTATTCAAGTTGTTGCATGAAAACATAATTGTGTAAATGAATACTTAGAGTGAATTTAGTTTTTTAATGATGAAAATACTGTTACAAACAATCTTATGTGTCTCCTACAAGTGAAGAGTTTTCCTAAGATATATACCAAGGAGTTGGATTGGTGAGAAATAAATAACATAAACGTTGAATGTTACAATGTCAAATTATTTTCCAAAGTAGCTTAAGTTTCACACAGCCAGCAGAGTTCGTGTTTCTACCAAGTCACATCTTTTCTAAACATTGGATATTCTAAGTTCTACTATTACAAAATTAAACCATTCTTCTACTCTGGTTAGTGATTTTCATCTTTCATAAGGGATATTTCCTTGACCAGATGTCTGAAATACATTCTCCTACATTTTCTTCCAACAGTCTTAAAGTTGTGCTTTCCCATGTAAGTCCTTAATCCATCTGGAATTGAATCTTGCGCTTTTTGTACAGTAGGTATCTAATATCATTTTTTGTTTCTTTCTTTCTTTTTCTTATTTGGTATGGAAAATCAATTGTCCCAGAACTGTTATTGAATAGTTTCTCCTTTCCTCCAATTGACCTAAAAGCCTCTTAGGTCATGCATATTCAACAGTCTGTTTCTGGGTTCTCTGTCTTATTTCATTTGATAAATTATTCTAGCACCAATACTATATAGTTTTAATCATTACAATTCTATAATAAATCTTCATATGTGGTAGGGCAAGTCCTTCTATTCTATTTTTCTCTCAACATTTTGGCTAATCTTAGCCCTTCTAATTTCCATATGAATTACAAAATCAATGTGTCATGTTCCACTCAAAACACTGCTGCAACTTTTATTGGAATTGCATTAGAATCAATTTGCAGATAACTATTATCTTCATAGTATTGAGTCTTTATTTCCATGAACAATTGAACATGAATTCCTTTCAATAAAATTGTATCAATTTCTCCACAAAGTTCTTACATGTTTTTGATTAGATTGGCAACTAAGTGTATGTTTTCTTACTATAAATTTGATTTCTAAAGTTTTATTGATGATATATAAAAATGTGAACAAGGCATATGTATTATTCTTTAGTCTGGCACATAAATCCTTTCATTATTTCTAATACTTCATCATGAAATTAAGGACAAGAAATTGTTTCTGAAAAGGATAAGTATATTTCCAATCCGTATGCGTTACTGAGGCTGCTAACTTCTTTCAATACATTTTATCTCTTTCTTCTTTTTTAGTAATAGAATGCTTTGAATTTTAGCTGGGATCATTGCCACCTTGAAACTAAGTGTGACCAAATGGCCAAGATGAGAAAGAGTGTAAGCAGACATGGTGACTGAAACTTCCACATCAGAACCTTAAAGATGGGTGAAATCTGATTGACTAAGACTTAATCTGGCAATATTGGAAAAGCCAACTGATTTTGTATGGCCACATAATGGTAATGGGATTGCTCTCAGAGCCTTTCTCAACAACTCCCATTAACTGTTCCTACCAGCCAGAGTTTGGGAGATAATATGGAGCAAACATCAGATTAAGTATGATGCTGTCCCACCCAGAGTATCTTTGCAAGCAACCTCATCATAGTTACCATGACTAAAGAGTCATGAGCTGAGAACAAAAGGCAGTAAAATAAATAAATAAAGAAAGAAAGAGAGAGAGAGAGAGAGAAAGAAAGAAAGGAAGGAAGGAAGGAAGATAGTTTTGATAGATGTAAAAGTTTCAACCTGAAGAGATCATTGGATATGTTTGATTTTACAAGGAACTGATTGTAAACAGAAAAATGAAAAATAATTTAGTTTGTAAAGCATAATGTGAGTGCAAAACAAACAAAAACCTTGGCCTTTTAGAAGCATGAGATTCAATCCCTAAAGTCACAATCAAGTCCCAAAAGTGTAGGTTTAAGGGAGTAAGTGTAGGTTTAAGGCCCCCTAAAAAGGCACATTCCCAACACTACTCCAGATACATCTATGGAGAATCATGGAAAGAGCAGGAACACACAGTGGGAAACAGCAAGGAACAATGAACAATTGATTTATTCCAGAGAGCAGACTCACAGGTGGCCACGTGTGCTAAGCAAGGAAAGGAAAGGGCCCTACTGCCTGAATAGGGAGTCTTCCCAGTTCATGCAAGCAAGATTTGATGACTCCTCATGTTTTTTATTGTTTTCTTTCCATACAGTGATTCTGATTATAATTACTTACTTATTATTTTATTAGTAAATATATAGGCTAAGATGTAATAGCAAAAATATCTCAAAATGGAAGTTCATTTTGAACTAATCTTCCAATGACTGTAGACTGCAAGAGGCCACCCAAGGTCCAATGCTGGCAGGGTAAAGCTGTTATCCAGGAAAGACGCTACTGAAGGGGAAGGAGAAAAACACATTTGAAAGGATTAGAGGAAGTAGTAGTATCCAGCACTGACCAAAGTTAACTTAATACAGACTCTGGCTTCTATTTCTGATTCCTATTTGTTGTCAATTTCTTGTTAGCTGAATATCCTAACTGTGTATCTTGTTGGAACACATACTGTGCATGCATCACTTTTACAAATATAACATTGACATAAATTTGATCACATGTCCACACTTCTTGTAAGGAATTTTAGAAAATGTAGTCTATAGAGAGCAGTCATATCCCTATCTGAAATTTTGCTACTGAAAGAAGGGAGAATGAATTGTTGGAGACAATTAGCAGTCATATTAATTTATCATCTCATATTGAGTGTAAAGTATTGGGATGAAGGGATGTAAAATATTGGGATGAATTTGCCTTCTCTGTGTACATCTGTAAACTAAAAGAAGATACTAGAAGACCTGGGAGTCAAACAAGCATCAATCACCCTGATACCCTATATTTTAAAACAAATGCATTTACTGAATGCTACTTCAAGTCAATAGAGAAGAGTTTTTTCTCTATGAGTAGAAAGAAGAGGACACAAGAACACTTAGAGGTCATGAAGGAGTAACTGGGCATTTTCTCCCCCAGGTCTATACGGGAAAATATACTCATCACAGCATTATTTGATGATTGATGGGAGGGAAGGGGAGAGGGTATAGGAAGGGGGGATAGGAAGGGCAGCAGAATAAAATAGAAACTAGTATTGCTGTATGTATATATGTGGCCGTATAACCAATGTGATTCTGTAACCTGTACACTTGGAAAAATGAGAATTCATACCCCATTTGATTCAAATGTATGATATGTGAAGATCATTGTATTGTCATGAGCAACTAATAAAAAAGATGGGATAATTTATGTCTTATTACCATTTATATAAATTTAAAACGTACCAAACAATCCAACAATACATATTTGTAAGACTCAGACACAATATACAAATTAATTTATTAGAATGAGGGGAAAATATGAGAATATGGACCAACAGGGTAAAAATGGAAAATTAAAATAGGAAAATATCCTTACATATGCCAAAGTTAACTGATGTGAGCTCAAAGGAAAATGAGATTAATCTTCTGTAGCTGAGGTCTAAAATGAAAACAGGATAATTTATGACAGAGAAAGTGAGAAGAAATTAGGATTTCCACACTGAAAAAGATGTATTAAAGGGGGTCATCTCTATTTTCACTCCTGAGACAACTAGAAAACTAGAAAAAATATATGAAATAATGCTTTTCAAGATATTGGACATTAGGCAACAAAACAAAAAAGATTTCTAAAGGGAAAAAATAATAAAATGAACTCTATAATTTCCTTGCTAATGGCCTGAAGAGAGTTATCAGTCCACACTGCAAGCAAAAATAGGTCTCCCTGAGTTGAGAAGATAGACTGGAAGTCTAAAGTCAGAGTAGTTAAGAGTTCAGAGGATACTCTGTTCTGTACTTGAAGACAAGTCAGAAAGATAACTCTGAATGTCTTTAGAGAATCTCTCTAAATTCTTCAACTGAATACTGATGGGGCAGTCCAGGAAAGACATTACTGAAGGGGAAGGAGAAAAACACACTTGAAAGGATTAGAGGAAGTAGTATCCAGCACTGACCAAAGGAATGTGAGTAAAGAGAGCATCAGTGAGCTTTCTGGCAAGGTGCCTCATAAATATGTTTTTGAAGTCGCTAAAAGAGAGGATCAGGGGTGACAGAAAAAAGTAGTTGAAGAATAATAGTCAAATCTTTTGCAAATTTGATAAAAAATTTTATATCCACAGACCCAAAAAACTCAATAAACCCCAAGCACAAGCAGGATGAAGAAAACTACATGAAGGCACACCATGATCAAATTACCTAATGCTAGAGTTCAAAAGAAGTTCTTAATGCAGCAAGAGATAAAAGGTATATTTTATGCAGAGGAATGAAGCTAAGGATGATAGCATATTCCTAGTCAGAAACAACAAAAGCCAGAAGAAAGTGAAGTAATATCTTTAAAGTACTAATTTAAAAAAAAACATTTCAACCTACAATTTTATACCCAAAATACATATTTTTGATGATAAAATAAAGACTTTTTCAGGCATATAAGATTTTATTTCCAATATAACTATTCTACAAAAAATGTTAGGAAAGTCCTGTGAACAAATACAGGTCTACAAATACAGAAAAGAAGAGCCACTAGACATGGAAACTATGAGGAAAAAATAGAAAATGAATCTTTATTACTTAAATCTCTGTTAAGCAAAAAAATTAATGTATTCTATGGTTTATAAAATAAGCATAAGTTAAGTATATAAAAAATATAATAACCAGAAATAGCAAACTAATATATACTGTTTTAGTACTCCTAAAATATATATAATGCAGTATGATATCATATGGTAGGAGACTCCATTAAACTAAAGACAGATTCTATAAACCCTAAAGGAAATACTAAAAAAGTAGCAAATTAGACAACAAAGGAGAAACTTTCATTAAAATGTTTGACAAGAAAATGAATAAAAACAAAACAAAAAAGGACAAAAAGCACAGATGGAACAAATGAAAACAAATAGTAAGATGATAGACTTAAACTCAACATATAAATAATAATAAATGTAAGTGAACTAAACATAATAATTAAAAGGCAGCAATTGCATATTAGATAAAAAAGCAAAAACTATTAGCTACCTATAAAAACCCAATTGAAATATGATAATAAAAATATTGTAAACACATGGAAAACTAAATATCATTCTAACACAAATCAAAAAAATTCAAACACAATTTGAAAGTGACACTCTGCCTATTTAGGGGCAATAGGAACATCATAAATAATAATGGCAGAAAACTGAAAATGGAGAACTTCTTCTCAACTCATTCCATAAGGCCAGCATTACCCTGATATCCAAACCAAAGACATTATAAGAAAAGAATTGCTCACTTCTCTCTCCACTTTCTTTATTGTATTTCTCAAGAATGTTTTGGTCATGCAAAATCACTAGATAAAGAAGAACTGGCCAGGACATACTGTGCTCTATTCCCATCCCTCCTAAGCAAATGCTTTAACCTACATTTCATATTTCCTCTAGAGTTTAAAACCCATTATGGGCTGCTTTCTGGGGTCCTTCAGATGTGGTACAAAGTTGGGCCTGAACAGACAAGGCTTCTTCCACCCTGCAAAGCTTTCCTAAGACTTGGAGGAACAATATACCCTGAGTCCTAAGCTTATACTGTCCTTTGATGCCTATCTGTGAGTAACAAAATTGCTTTGCTCAAGGCGTATGAGTGTTTTGTCTCACCAGACTAGTGCAAATAGTAGAAATTGCAGCCCAAGATGCAGTTGGCTGAAGTGTTAACCAGTATAGATGAACCTGTTTCACATATATAACTTATTGGTTCTGTACCTCTGGAGAACCCAGACTGACATAAATATTGATACAAAGAATGATTCTGGAGGAACAGAATTGTATCAGTGAGTTTATTGAGTCACTTTTGGAGTTTCTGGAAGTGATTTTTAAATCTGACAATATTTAAAGGTACTTAATAACTCTATTCCCATGGTAAAAACGGCACAGATAGAACTTGGTATAATGTGGCAATAGAAATATGTAAAATATCACCATTGGGTATCTCTAACCAAACACAGTCAGGAGCAACATAATAACATTTGGGTCAATGATTGACTACATATATGATGGCAGTCTCATAAGGTTGTATCACCTGGTGCCATCATAGCTTAGTAGAGTGACAAAAATCACATAACAACACATTCTCAGAATATATCCCTATTATTAAAAAATGCATATCTGTACTTATAAGAGGCAATATTCTGTATGACCATGTATTTTATCCTTAGAATATTTTAATTAAACTAACAAGTATAAAAAGGTTTGTTGGTTGATGTTAACTGTACCGGAAAAATAGAAAAAGAAAAAGATTAGCTTGATTTTCAGGCTGCAAATTCTTAATTCAAGTTCGGTATAAATAAGCTGAAAGTGTCTATGTCATCACTGAAAGAACCCCTTATCTTCTGTATGCACAAAGCTGAGATTGCTGAACACTAAGCTCAGAGTCTAATCCATCAAGTGGTTGAGTTACAATACAAATTGATTTTTTTAACCTCAAAGGTGCCTTCTGTTAACATTGGGAAAGAATAAAATCCTAAAAGTTGGAATGGGGACTTATATGCAAACCTTGATGAGTTCTTGGGATTTTGAACCCTAAAATTCTGCTGAATCTTCTTTGCCAATAGAAGAAGCCTTTCCATGATACATAAAGAGATTAACCCTACTTTTCCTAAGGGATATAATATCACCCTTGAGGGAGTTGCTTGAAAAACACGATGATTCTCCTCAGATCCACTCCAGCTAACTTTTTTGATTCCAGATCTGTAGCTTGATCCAAGACCCAGCAGACCCCAAAAGGTAAAGAACAAGGTATGATCAAAGAGGTAGTAGGCTACACTCCAAATGAACTAGATGATTTTAAAATTTTATATAGTTAGAAATCTGGGTAATGTGTTTAGAAGTGGATATTATGCATATTGGAAAATAGTGGAAGAAACACAAAATTGCTTCAGGCCAAATGTGTTATGGGCTTTCTAAGTAGATGCAAAGCTATAGCTCAAAGGGTTTGGAAAGAGCTTTAACAGTAATTTGATTGGTTGACTGAAGCAAGGACCAAAAGTTGGCTAATAGTAAATAAGGTCAAAATGCCAGAACTGCCTTGTCATACATAGAGGAAATTATCCAAAGGCTTAAAGAGATTATAATGTTAGAGTTAATTTGTCACACAAGACTTGCTCATCTACCCTGAGAGGGTCCAAGGAACATGTCTTTCACACCTATGAGAAATAAATTATAAAAGGAGTCCTAGCACCCTTTTAAGAGGTCACTCTTTTCTGTTGGTCAGAAATTATAGTGGGAACTACTGGCTTAGAAGTAGAAGAATACTTACATGCAATAGAAATAATTAGATTATATGGTAGAAAGAGTCAAGTGGTGGCACTCATTCACCAAAGATGAGTTAGGGGTTGCTACCATGATAGACAGTGGGGTAAAAGCAGCAATAAGAATAGCCTAACTCATGGAGATCAATGACATCACTAGTGATCCCTGTCCTTTAAAAAGAAATATATGAGCAGCCTACTAAATTAAGTGGGAGAGGTCTTAGTCAAGTGAACAAAATTCTAAATTGAGTCACCAAAATAAAGCCCTATCTCCTTATTCAATTCCTAGACGTGAGCCTGTTTTACCAGAATGACTACAGAATGGGGAAAAGCAAATGACCAGAGTTCTGTAGAATTATTGAACAGACTTTCAACTGTCACTAATTCCAGGAGACCTAAAATGTCATTGTGACCCACCAGTCAGAGTTTATGGAGATAGGGTGAAGTTTTAGCTCAGATACATCTTACAATGGGCCCATACTGTGGTTATTTCCCCAGCTCTGGAATGTATCTTTGAAATAGACATACTAAGCAACTGTCATAATCCCCAAATTGGTTTAGTCACCTTAGAGTAGGAAAGGCCAAGTGGAAACCCCTAGAACTGCCTATATCAAGGAAAATATTAAACAAAATGTAATATCCCAGCCTTAGATGGAGTTCCAGGATCCCTGGCAGCATTTCATGGTTTGGTGCACTTTAAGGACCTGAAAGTTGGAGGGGTGATGATGTCTACCACTCCCTGTTCAACCTCTCTATTTGGAAAGTTGAAAACAGATGGGTCTTGAGAAAGCAATGGATTATTATAAACTTAACCAGGTGATGACTCTAATTGCACCTGCTCTTCCAGATGTGTTTCATTGCTTGAGCAAATTGACATATCCCTTGGTACCTGGTATGCATCTATTGAGCTGACAAATCCTTTTATTTCTCCATATCTGTTACTAAAGACCACTAGAAGTCATTTTATTTCAGCTGGCAATATACTCTCCCTGTCTTATTTCAGGAGGACATGAACTTTCTTGACCTGGATTATAAAATTTAGTCAACAGAGATCCTGATTACCTTTCCCTTCCACAAGAGATACATGTGGATATGTTACATTTATGACATTGATAGCATTATATTGATTGGACCTAGTGAGTAAGAGGTAGACACAACTAGATTGATTGGTAAGACATTTGCCTATAACAGGATGGCAAAAAATCAGACAAAAATTCAAGAGTCTTCAAATCCTTAAAATATTCTAGGGATCAAGTGGTGTGGCACATGTCAAGATAGCTCTAGATATCTTGGACACAATGCCTGTGGCACTCTGTATTTAGAAGATGTGTTACTCTAACCCATTTATCAAGACATCCAAACAGCTGCTAGTTATAAGCTGACCAAGAAGAAGAGAAGGCTCTGTAATGTGGAGACTAACATGCAAGCTGTTCTGCCACTTGAACCAAAACATCCGTTAGATCCAAAGGTGGTTCAAGAGTCAGTACAGATAGAGATGCAGACTGGGGCCTTTAACTGGCTCTAATAGGTAAGTCACAGTGTACAGCCTTAGGATTTTGGAGCAAAGCCCTTTCATCATGTGCAGACAACTATTCTCCTTTTGAGAAACAGCTTTTGGCTTAATGTTGGGTCCTTATAGGGACTGAATATTTTGCCATGGTCCACCAGGCAACCTGAGCTGCCCATGAACTGGTTTATCTGATTCAGCAAGCTATAAAGCTGAGCATGCACACCAGCAGTCCATCATCAAACAGAAGAGGTACACACACACTTGAGCCTGAGAAGAACTTAAAGGTACAAGTTACATGAAGAAAGTTGTTCAAATCCCTATGGTTTCTCTCCTGCTTTCTCTCTCTCTCCCAGCCTTCACTTGCCTCTTGTGGAGTCCCTTAAAATCAGTGATTAGAAGGAGAGAAAACATAGTTTGGTTCACAGATAGTGCTCCACCATGTACAAATACCATGTGCCAATGGACAACTACAGCACTGCATCCCCTCTCTGAGACACTCCTGAAAGACAGTGGTGAAGGGAAATCTTCCCAGTGGGCAGAACTTCAAGCAGTGCACCTGGTTGTGCATTTTGATGAGATAGAAAATGGCCAGATATGATTATATATCAACTCATGGGGACTGTGGTCAGTGATTTGGTAGAGATTCAGGAACTTGACTGGAACATGATTGGAAAGTTGGTGACAAGGAGTTTTGAGAAGAGGTATTATAAATTGGACTTCTTCAAAATTAAGAACTTTTGTTCTTCAAAAGATACTATGAAGCAAGCCACAAATTTGGAGAAAATATTGGCAAAGCACTTCCATCCAATATGTAAAAAGAACTTTGAAAAACTCAATAGTAAGCTGGGCATGGTGGCACATATTTGTAGCTCCTCAGAAAGCTGAGACAGGAGGATTGCAAGTTTGAGGCCAGCCTCAACAACTTAGGGAGACCCTGTCTCAAAATTTTTAAATAAATAAATAAATAAATGGCTGGGTATATGGCTCAGTGGTAAAGTGTCTGTGGGTTCAACTCTCAAAAAAGAAAGAATATAATAAAACAAATGAAATTAGGCAAAAGATTGTTAATATATACATCTATAAAGATATATATGATAAGTATGTCGTAAGGTGTTACCATCCTTATTATCAAGAAAATGCAAGTAAAAATCACAACAGAGAACCCTACACATCTATTATAATGTTTAAAATCCAAATGGCTGTACTAAGAAGACAGAAATAGAGAGTAGGTAACAGTTAGCAATACTATGGAGACACTGGAATACTCATACAATCCCAGAGTTAATGTAAAAATGGTATAATCACATTAGAAAACAGTTTAGGAGGTTTAAGATGCACCTACCACACCACACAATCATTTTACTGGTAGGTACTTTTCCAAGAGAAATTATCTTAGGAAATTTGCACACAAAATGTGCATACCAGCTTTTGTGATAGCCAAAAAAAATTTTTTAAAGTCCAATGTCTATCAGCAGGTGAAAGAATAAACATATCTTTACAATAGAATATTTCTCAGATATAAAAAGTAATAAACTATTGATATACAAAAATATGGATGTATCAAAAAAAATATTTACACCACGTGAAGGGAGTCAGACACAGACATGAGAAAGTTCATTGTGTATAAATATATTTACATAACATTTTGAAAATGTTTTAGTCAGCTTTTTTGCCACTGTGACTAAAAGACCCAATCAGAACAATTGTAGAGGTTTATTTAGGGCTCACAGTTTCAGAGGTCCCAGTCCATAGGCAGCAGGCTCCATTCCTCAGAGCTCAAGGTGAGGCTGAATGCCATGGCAGAAGAGTGTGGCAGAGAGAAGTGGCTCACATGATGATCAAAAAACAGAGAGAAACTCCACTCACCAAATACAAAATATATGCCCCAAGGCCACACCTTGCAGGGACCCATCTCCTCCAGCCACACACTACCTGCCTTCAGTTACCACTCAGTAAATCCCCATCAGGGATTAATCCAATGTTGAATTAAGGCTCTTATAATCCAATAGTTTCTCCTCTAAACCTTCTTGCATTGTCTCACACATGAGCTTTTGGGGGACACCTTACATCCAAGCCATAATAGGAAAGTACTAATTAATTTAAAGTGGATTAAAATAATTGAAGCAAATCAAGAGAATGGATTTGTTATCTTTATTGTTGTGTTGGTTTAATGAGTTTGTGTGTGTGTACACGTGCATGTATAAAAATTACTAATTTACAAAATTTTGCACTTTAAGTATTCACAATTTATCTTAGGTCAATTATACCTCTGTAGAGGTATAATAGAGCTGTTAAAATATGTAAGTGTAAGAAACTAATTGAATGAAGAAAGTGCTTGTAATGTTTCGCATTCAAATGATATTTAAGGTGAGGAATGCTCTCCTAAAACAGATTTGTTATAAGGTTTGTTTGTTTATACATGAAATCATGAGTGGATATTGAATGTATTAAATACTTTTCCTACATCTACTGAGATAGCATAAGAATTTTCCCTTGTAATGTAGTAGCTGATGATTATGGAATTTTTAAATGCTAATCCACCCTCACAGTATCTACTACACACACACACACACACACACACACACACACACACAAAACTGGGTTTAATTAGCTAATACTCCATACAAGACATTTTGGAGTCTAAATTGATGAGAAAGGGTATCCTACAAATTTTCTTTCCTTTTCTCTGTCTAGTTTTGATTTCAAGTTTACAATATGCTGATGAGTTGTAAAATATTTACTTTTTTCTTCCCTTAAGGAGTTTATGTAAGATTATACAAACTTCAAATGACTTATTCCATTTAATATTAGTTGGAGAAAATTTGCTGTCAAAAACCATCTAGTATTTTCTTTGCAGTTAATTTTCAAAATGTTATTTAATTGCTTAATTGACACAAATTTATTCAGATGTCCCAATTCTTCTTGAGATTATTTCATAACATGCTTTTCTAAAAATACTTATATTTTATCTAGAGTTTAAATTTGCTGCCATAAAGTTATGTTTTTAATCTAAGTAAATATAATTATGTATGTTTTTCAGACTTAATATTTTTATTAAATTTCTTTTTCACTTCATTTCAAATCAATTTCACTTTTTTCAATTCTTTTCTTAAAAAACAATCAACTTTTGGTTTTGTTGATCTACTTTAAATTGTTAATGTTTTCCAAATCTGTGATTTTATGTTTTAATATATTTTATAAAATTCTCTGCCAAAAACATTTTAAACGTTTACTTCTTATCCATTCTATTACCTCCCCCTGAAACTCTTTATTATATATATATATTAGAATTTTTATTCTATTGTCCATTTATCTTAATTTGTCTTTCATATACTCTATCCCCTGGCTCTGCAAGCTACAATCTAAGTAATTTCTTTCAACCAATACTCCAGGTCAATAATTTTCTTCTTCCTCCATATGCAATCAACTATTTAAAACATCTATTAAGATTCTTCATATCAGTAGTCATATTTTCATTTACAGAGGTTCCATCTGGCTACATTTTGAAGCTGTATGGCTATCTGTGGCAAGCTGTTAATGCTAGGTCCTGTTTGAGTTTTACTCCTTTGGAGTTCTTATACAGATTTCTATATTTAATATCAGACAATTTCTATATCCACGGTCCTGGTAGTCTAAATCTGTTGTTTATTTATTTTTTTCCTAATTCTCACTCATGCTAGCTTGCCTTCCTATATATTTGAAGACCTTGAATTTGTAGTTCACATTGTATTATTTCATGGTCTTAAAATAATCTTTTCTTCCAGAAATGATTTATATGTATCTCAGGAGCTTCCACCGATCTAGGATCTCTTCAACACCCCCGACCCAAGGTTGTGGCTCAAAATAGAATTCAGGAGCTTAATTACACTTTCCCCCTGCTGGAGCAAGCCTCAGAGCAGATTGTGGTTCTGCTAAGGCATCTGTCCCTAGGGCCACCTTACCCCTTTCATCTGCCCACTACTCACTACTCACAATTCCCTCTCCCACTCTTCTCAGAGTTGGTTGTCTGTCTTGTTCAGGTTTGTTTGCGGATAAGATAAGTGTATCTTGGACTCCTTGCCTACTTAGAATCCTCTTATGAATATATTAATTCATCACAAGGTGTTTCATCTTTAATACCTAGTTGTTCTTTAATGGGAGGGTCATCCAGGGAACTTAATACGGTATAAGGCCTAGTGTGAAAGTTAATCCTAGATCTCTTAAAACACGTATTGGAAACTATCCAAACTATCATCTTCTTTTACAATATTCTGATAATCAAAACATGGTCATTCACAACACCCACAACTAGAAAGGAACCATTATGGACTGAGTCCTGTTCCTTCAAAATTCATTTATTGAAGTCCTAATACCCAGCACAGCACAGAATGTGACTATATTTGGAAATGAGACACCTAAAGAAGTAATTAAGGTTAAACAGGGTCACAAGAGCGGGGCATAATCCCACATGACTGTTATGAAAGAAAAAAAAAAACAATAGAAATGCCTGTGCCGAGAAAAAAGACCCTGAAAGGACACAGTGACAGGGTGATCACCTGCAAGCCAAGGAGGGAAACCTATGAATACCTAGATCTTGGACTTCCAGCCTTTAGAACTGTGAGAAATTGCTGATGTTTAAACCCCTCTGTCTGTAGTATTTTGTTATGAGCCCTAGCAAACTAACACAAGAGCTTATGCAGAATTCCAAATGTTTTCCTCCTTCCCAGAATGACCCATTCCTCTCTTATTCATAGGATATTTAACCCATCCTTCAAGGCCGATTCAAATGACATCTCTTCTGGGCAACATTTTGGCATATTTCTATTATACTACTTTTTCATTGTGTCAAGATCTACCTCTAATAGTAGATTGTGAATTCAGAAAAGAAACTATATAAAGTCCATCTTTGAATTCCTAATAACTAGCTTCATCCTTGTCGAAAGAATAGATGAAAGTAAGAATTCAGGAGCAGAGGAACAAGCCCCAGGCAAATGTCCCCTTAAGCTGCTGTGCTCTCTGCTGCCCTCTGGCGACAGTTTATTCCCCATCACTGCGTCTAAGGCAAGACGTGGAAATGCTCTTGGCAACATCCTGGGGTTTCCTTCAGATCATTCATTTTCGGACTCATAGAAAACTTCCTCCGACTGTGTTGGTATTGCCAGGATCTTTTACGCTTACTTCATCATCCTTCAATCTCCTGGTCGTTCTCATTCGTTGAGAACCTTTGTCCCAAGATCACCATCCTCCCTAACATGACTTCCAGGCTCAGGAAGACCATCCTTCTCAAACATGCAGACTCAACGTTCCTTGCTCAAGCCTAACACATTATCTGGAACCTACTTCAGGAGATTATTATTTGGCCACAACCAGACTTAATCATCAAAAACATCTAACTACCTAAGCTCTGTAGTGCTCTCTCCCAAGCGATGTCTGCCTGCACCTAATCCTCGGCACCTGTGACTATGTAATTTTACTTGGCTAAAACTGTAGATTTGATTAAGTTAAAGATATTGAGATGTGAAGATTACACTGGATTGTACAGGAGAACCCAGTATAATCATAAAGGAACTTTTAGGTCAGGGACAGGAGCATCAGGGTCAGAGGAAGAGATGTGACAACAGAGGTCAGTGTAATGTGGGGACATGAGCCAAAGGTAGCCTCCAGAAGCTGGAAAGAACAAGAAAACAGATTTTCCCTTCAGAAGAGGCATGTCTCTGACAACTCATTCCAGATTTCCAGAACTGTAAGAGAATAAATTTAGGTTGCTGTAAGTCACTAGTTGGTGGCAATTTGGTAGAGCAGCCAGATGAAGCTAACATAGGAGCCAACGGCCTAATCTCCAACCATAACCTTTGTTCTTCTGTCTTGTTCACTCCACTTCCAGATCACTAAACCCTCTTTTCACAGTTTGTCATCTTTCTCCTGGTTTTATTTCCTTTTTTGTGACACCTAGACACCATGATTTTCAATTTTAGCATCTTTCCTTTGGGGATGTCAACATTCTAACCACTTACTTCTCTTCATCTACATTGATACTCACAACATGGTAATTTACCAGTCTCCTGATTGTATCTTTCCTATATTGAGGACACTAAATATCTCAGGAGAAAACAACTCAATAATGTATATTGCACCACTACAAAAGCATGACCTCTAATCTCAGCCTGCCCTCAATCTTTCTTTTTCCCTCACATAACCTTTATTAGCAAATAATTCTGCACCATCACCTTTTCTCCACTCACCTGATCCATCACTGAAACTCTCTTCATTGATTACTCTGTCTTCTATTTTCAAGAGAAAATTAATGTGTGGCATGGACTGATTCCAGCTTGGCCTCTTGTCACACTGCCATTTTCTCTCATTGTCCTTGACTGTTCTCACATGTATGCTGTACCCACCCTTTGCCTCTGCACTCTCTACCCTACATTTTCCTAAAATACACTTACTTCTCTTGCATTTCCCAACTTATGGGTAAACTTTCTGTGAACTATTCAATTCCCTGGTTTACCATCCCTCCTTTGAGTTCCCACTTTATTGTACATTCTTCTATTGGCAATTATAGTAGCACACCACATAAAACATGAGATCATGCTTAATTACATTTCTCTATTTGTCTCTCTTTTAACTAGCCTGAGAGTCCCTTGAGATGAATAACTGTGTCTTATTTATCTTATTATTCCTACCAATCTGGCATTATGCTGTTAATGTTTTAAGAAATGATAAGAGAAGGAGGGACTCTGCAAGAAACTGAGCAGTGTGGCCAGACAGACAGGTTTCCCCCGACACACACACACACACACACACACACACACACACACACCACTGAACATCAGTCCTGACTCACCTCCACCCAGTGATTAATCTGTTTGGAGACTCAGAACTGTCCCAGACCCCTGGGCAGAAACTCAGACCTGTCCAAATGACAAGTGCATTGGCATGTCCATCAAATTCGTTTCAGAATCAGGAAGACACTCTTGGATACTTCAGTGCCCCAGACCATCTGGTCAGGTGGCATAGTGCCCACTTACAAGGTCAGTTCCTTATTGCCCTGAACATTCCAGATCATGCTGCAGAGTAAACTTTCTCTCTGAGCCGCCATGCAATTTTTACAGCAGCAGCAGCATTAAGCCCTTCATCATTCACTTTTTTTATTTTAATCCTCAACTAGGTGGCAGGGATATTTCTCCAGGTCATCTCTGACATCATCTAATTGTTCCTGAGAACAATGGAAGGGTCTGGAAGGGGAAAGAGAGTCAGTGTTCACTTCTCATTCCTTTTCCACAGGAAGGAGAGTGGCACTGAAGTGGATTATACCGTGGAATGTGGACCGACATTCTGGGATTTAAGGGAAATTCCCAATCAGCTTAATGGAGACCTCCATCCAAAGTTGTGCCATTTGCGTTAGAAGTGGTTAGCTATAAACCATGCCTCACATATAAATGATGGTTGTATTAAAAAGAATTTTTGCACCAACACTAGAAATGGAAATGAGAGAACAAGCTGAAATATGCTTCTTGTTGGCACAGTTTTTATTGGAATTGGCCAGAAGATTTTCCTTTACATCTAGAAAGTAAATTCTGTAATGACAAAAGGCTGCTAACAACATAGAGAATGCTGGAGATGGGCAACCATACCAGTTTTATGCAAATGATATATACTCTATGCCAAAATAAAGAGGATAGCCACATTACAGACAGCATTCCGAAGGGCCAAGGTGTGGAAGGAAATTGGCTTCACACCAAATGAACATAAAAATTTCTAGATTATCAAATATTTATCTTCCTATAGGTAATTCTATTTATGTAGACATCTAAGTGTATTAAAACAAAAAAATAGAGCATATTCCAAACCAACTATATTAGAGAATTAATTAAAAGTATATATCTCTCTCTCTCTGCCTTTTTCTCCTATGTATTTGGGAGGTGAGAGGAAAAAGGAGATGGAGGTGGATAGAAAGAAATCCTCATCCCTGATGATTCAGCATCAAAGTACTTTCTCTGTTAAATTCTCCTTGACTTTTGCAACCCACCATGATCTTTCCTTCCTCTGAATACCTGTAATATTTTGCAAGTTACCATATCACATACTGGTGTGTATAATTAAATATCTATGTTCAAAGTAGTCATTTACTCAATTAGCCACAAGGGTCTTGAGGACAAGGATCATTTGCATTTCCCTAAACTACCTATCATAGCACCTAAACATAGCAAATGCTCAAAATATATAACTGTTTGAGCAGTAACATCAGCAAATAACCCCAAATCACAAATTTGATTTCATAATGCAGTATATAGAATTAAAAGAATAAATTTGTCCCTGTATCATATTTTATGAGTTGTATTTTTCAATTATTGAGAACAAGTGAGGTAGGCTGTGAATTAGGGTTGCAGTGGTAATGGGAGTGGTTCGGAAGGAAGGGGGTGAACTTTTTTAATCCAAGAGGCCCATGAAATATGACCCCATGAGATTAAAATAAGCAGGATTTAAAATAAGCGGGATCAAGAATGTGCATAAGTATAAGGGGTGTTTGCAAACAAGATTGAAAAAACTGGAGCTGCAACTCGCCTTAAAGACGCTAGAAATCTGAGCGTGCGAGTCACTGCCTCATGGCCACAGTGGTTTAGTGACACATGGAATTTTTGTCCTCTCTTGGGGAGCACAAGTTTTGCACACTCTCAGGTGTGGAGACCGACCGTCACAACGGCTTCTTACCACCAGGGGGCGCCTTGCAGAGCCGCTTCTCCCGGCGCTTGCAGCCGCTCTCCCAGCATGCCTCGCTCCTGCCCGCCACGACCCGGAAGTTGTCGCCGGCTGCTGGCCGGCCGGCAGCCCTGGCACAGTCGGCGCTGCGGAACGCAGTCCCCCTAGCCGCCCTAGCCTGCGGTGGCTGTGGGCTGAGGCTGTCGGCGGGAACCCCAATGAGTCCACTCCAGGCGGGGTCTCAGACTGGACGCGGGGCCCCTGGCGACGTGTGACCCGCCCCCGGCCGGCCGCTGCACCGGCGTTTGTAAGTGCGTGTGGGACCCAGCCGGCCCTGCACCGCCCTCTCTGAGGCTGCAGAGAGGCGCTCCGCCTGGGGCACTATGAAGGCCGCAGAGCTTTCCTCGGAAACTGCATCTCCGCTGGAAGCGGCTAGTTGGACTGTTCTGTTGACAGTAGTGAGGGGGAGAAGCAGAGCTGCAGCTGTCGCTTTGCAGCGCCTGTAGGACTTCAAGGTCCCGAAGCCCCTGCCGGTTCTCTGTAGAGAACCCCAGTTTTCTTGTATCTGGAACACAGTACCTGCCTCCTTTCCTGATTCTTAAGTAAAATAGAGGGCTGTCATCTGGGGGAAGCTACCTGAGCCGTTCAGCCATGGAGGCCGACACAGTGTCCCCTATCCAGGAGACCTCTGCCCAGTCTTTATGTAATTTAAGTAATCTGTGGGGTAGCCGGAAGCTGATGATTGTGGGGATCTTACTTGGTTGGCTTCTAGTTATCCACCTTCTGGTTAACGTGTGGCTTCTGTGCCTTCTCTCAGCGTTGCTAGTGGTGCTGGGAGGTTGGCTAGGCTCCAGCTCCATTTTGGGGCTTTCAGGTCGACTACACCTGGAACGGTTCATCCCAGTGGCCACCTGCCCTCCATGCCCTGAGGCAGAAAGGCAGTTGGAGCAGGAGATCAACAGCACCATCCAGATGATTATTCGAGATTTTGTGTTATCCTGGTATCGTTCAGTGAGCCAGGAGCCAGCTTTTGAGGAAGAGATGGAAGCGGCCATGAAAGGGTTGGTGCAGGAACTTCGGAGGAGGATGGGTATGGTGAACAGTCGTGCTCTTGCCCAGAGAGTTATGACTCTCTGTGGTTGTCACCTGCAGAGCTACATTCAGGCAAAGGAGACCTTTGCAGAGAAGCACAGTGGTCCAGTCCAGCCTTCCCAGCTCTGGGAGGCTTATTGCCAGGTTACTGCCCCACATCCTGCTATGCACAATCCTAGTACAGAGGTCACCTATACCCGTGGCATTGTGAATTTGTTACTTCAAGGGCTGGTGCCCAAGCCCCACTTGGAGACTAGAACTGGACGCCATGTGGTGGTTGAACTCATTACTTGCAATGTAATCTTACCACTGATCAGCAAGCTGTCAGATCCTGACTGGATTCACCTTTTACTTGTGGGTATCTTTTCCAAGGCCAGAAATGATTCAGCAAAAATAGATAAATCACTCTTCCCACCCAGTTCCTTGGAACAGCACTCAGTGCCCACATCTCTACCACTGATTGTTGAGGTGGAAAGTCTGCCAGAACGAAGAGCCCCTTCTCCAATAGAAGCCTCTGTGCTCCTAAACTGTAGTGAGCCAGGCCCCACCCCAGAGGTTGAAGAAGGCCATGAAGCTGTAGAGGCAGATATGGCTGGGATACTTGAAGAAAGAAAAGTAGGAAACAACTCATCTCATTTCCTACAGCCAGATATTCGAGGCCCCCTGTTCTTATGTGAAGACTCAGAACTGGAGTCTCCACTGTCTGAACTGAGCAAAGAAACTATCATGCTCATGACCCCAGGCAACTTCCTCTCTGACCGGATCCAGGATGCCCTATGTGCCTTAGAAGATTCCCAGGCTCTGGAACAAAAGGAAGGTGAGGGATCCGAGGGCAATGAAGGAGCAGAGACTGAGGAGGGGTCAGGGACAGAAACAGGCCTGCTGGTCTCCATGCTGAACTCCTGCCCAGAGATCCAAATTGACACAGCAGACAAGGAGGTAGAGCAAGGAGATGACACCTCTCTTACAGCTTTGTTGGAGGAGCCAAAAAAGATTCAGCCCCTGCGACCCTCGTGCTTAGATAATAAGGATCTCATCAATGATATGAGCTCCCTTGATCCAACTCTGCCACCAGTTCCACTTTCTTCCACTCCACCTGGTCCTCTCAGCTCAACCACTTTCAGCTTTGAGCCCCTGAGCAGTCCAGATGGCCCAGTTGTCATCCAGAACCTTCGTATCACTGGTACCATTACTGCCCGAGAGCACAGTGGCACTGGATTTCACCCGTATACACTCTACACTGTAAAGGTAACAGAATTCAAGCTACAGGTACCCACCACGGGCTGGGAATGTAATCAGAAATCAGAGTCAGCAAATGTAATGTTCTCTCAGGAGATGACTTTTAGTTTGCTATGTTTAATTCAACAAACATCTGTATGTGAATGGCCTGATTCAAATGGCTAATTTGTAAGGCAGAGTAGGCTCTTACCCTATTCCTATACAAATAATCTAGAAACTCAGGGTTTTACCCTAGTTTCCAATCTTGGCTGTACCTCAGAATCACTTGGGCTGCCTTTTAAATACACTGATTCTGATAGACCCTGACAAATTCTGAAGGAGAATGTCCAAAGTAAAGTCCAGGGTTCTATATATTTTAAAAATAAGACTTTCCAGGCAACGTGAAGACACCTTGACCTCAAGCTATTTGGAGGGAATCAGCTGCTCTAAGCAGCTTCCTTTATAGTTTCCAAGTTTGTGCTTAAATGTCTTCAGGAATAAAAAAAATTCCTATCTTCTGAGGTAAATACAGGTAAATAATCTGCCTTCCAAAAACAAAGTTCAAATGATACTGGTATTTTTTAAGAAGAATGTAGCAGGGAAGAAGTTTGGAAAAAGAATTCCGGGGCAAGACCCTATCTGTTGTATTTTACTTGCTTTTCTCATTGAGTCCAAAAACTTCCATAAGGCATGTACCTGGATACTGCTAACACTCTCATCCTCAAAATCCCAGTCCTGTTAATAGGAAAAGGGCCTTCCATCATAACAGCATTTTGAAAATTAACAAGACATTTTGAAGTTAAGACAACAGAATCATAAACATGTAAGTACATATATTTATACATACACACAAACACTCCTTATAAAATAGACAAGTTTTACAAGTATAGACATCTGTCATGTAATCATAACTCTGGCTAGTCTCAAAGGACAGGTGTAAACATTTTGCCTGCCTTTTTGTTCTAATTCCATATGTCCCAATGACATGCACCTTTCTCACAAATAGGCGTCAGCTTCTGATTCTTCCATCTTCTATTTATGATATATTCTAACACTGATATTAAACAACAATTATTTTTCCTCTTCATTAGCAGAAAATTTAATGGAGAGAATTATTAAGTCATAATCTTTCTCCCACTTACTATTTTTGTTGTTGCTAAATTTTGACACCAGTTACTACCTACTTCAAGTAGACACTGAAAAAAGGGTAAGGTGGAAAATGAGCAACAAAATAATATAGTCAATTATGTATAGTTTGAGATTGGCCTTAGATTTTCAAAAGGACATAATGTAACTATGATTTTAACTTGATTTCAAAGTTATTTTACTTTCTGATTGTAAAACAGTTTTAGTTTGTATAATAGAAGTGAACACATCAGTATTGAATATTGTCCCGAATATTCCACAGAAAGATTACAACTCCTAGTTTCTCTGAGAGCCCTCCCCTGAATTCTACCTGTGTCTTTATTTCTGAGTACTGGTCTCAGGAACTTATTTGCTCTCTTCAATTCATAGTGAATACCCCTGCTTCTCTAGCTATAAAAAAGTTTAAAATACCACCAAGTCCTACCAATGGGATAGTTTTTCCTATCACTTGCCACAATATAGTAACGTACCAAACAATAATAACCTACTCCTAATTAGTCTGTTCCTAATAAGAACAAGCATAACAGTTCCTTGTATCTTAACTACTCTGTCAGAGACAAAGTTTTCTTCTGTATTGAGTCATAGCTTTCATGTTGTTCACGGTGCTCACTTTTCTGGGAACATACAAGAACTAGTCATCATTCCACATACAAGCCCTCCAAGCATTCAAAGGCAACAGACTTTAACAACATCTCCAGTCATCACTTGACTTCTAATACATACGTCATGTGCTTAGGGGAAAAAAAAAACAAAAACAAACTTAACCCCTAAAAGTAACAACTAGGAAGATTAATCTATCCACATGTTCTTTTAATTTATTGCACGCAAACAAATGATTTGTGTTCATTGTTTGGAATTATTTGTTCTTCCCCCAATTAATAGAAATCATCCCTGAATGAGTATAAAAGCAAAATGGTTTTTCCCTTAATAAGGTCCAGTTTGTAATTTAGGGGTGATAGAGTTAGCTTTTTTTTATAGGTGTTATGCCTTCTGTTTTATACTCACCTTTTGAGATTTGAATAATAGTGATGTAGCCATTTTTGTAGATAAAGTAAATATTTGAGGGAGGGAGGAGTGAAATTCATTTCTGACATTCTGGGCCACATATATTAGGAACTCATTCTTCAGTTCAGCTTCCTTGGAGTTTGAGTTATTCATTTCAACTCAGGGCAGCAATCAGATGTGTTAGGTTCTATAAAAGAATAGGAATATCTCCCTCCCTTTATCCCTACTGTGCTATTACTGTGTAGCCATTGAACATGTTTTCATTAAATCCAGAATAGAAGATTGCCTAAACCTGGATGATTCTGTCAATAAATCTGTTCCTTCGACAGTATGAGACAGCTTTTAACAGTGAGAACAGCAGTGCCCTGCAGCAGCTGGCCTACCACACTGTGAACCGCCGATACCGGGAATTCTTGAACCTGCAGACCCGCCTGGAGGAGAAACCAGAGCTACGAAAGTTCATCAAAAGTTAGGAATTGCTAACTTTTTTCCCTGACTGGCTGCTTGCTTTTCACATCTAGCCACCCTAATCTGAATGATTGGTAGCCTATGGGTTTGTGGAGAGGATAACGCAGCATTGATGTTCTTCCCCAAATTTGCTTTGAAAGTTTGAGGGTTTTGTGCTAGACAGCTCTGATTACATTCTTTCTAAGGTAGTCCTTTGCTGCTAAATGCACTCAAATTTCTATCTGTGCCCATAAGATAGAGTGAGACATTATAACTTTTCCAGAAAAATAGATTATTCACTTTTAAATATTAAAATATTATACAGAAATTCGTGTCACTTCCTTTCCTTTAACAACCAGGCCTTTTGTGTGTTGTTTGACACTTCCAAGGCCCAGAGAAAATAAAAAAGTGTAATAAAACTCAACTATAAATATGAGCTAGTCACTGGTTACTTTGTTTTTTAAAAAAATGCTGATTCTGGTCCAAATAAATATTTTAATAACTATGGGCATAATTGTTTATTTTCTTTCTTAGTAACAATAGCTAATACTGAGTCAAGCTTGAATACGTGGGTCAGGTTCTCTTGTTAGTTAATTTAATCCTCTTAATAGCCTATGAGATAGACAACATCATCTCCCTTTTATAGAAAAAAGACAAAGTTACAGAAAGATTATGCAATTTTCCTGCAGTCATCATTATACTAGGGATTGGAGCCACAAAACTGATCAGTTGGACTTCAAAGCCCTCTCTTCTAACTATATCAATTGGTCTCTTTATATTAGTAGTGGGAGTAGATTCTGTATATTACATCCTGGGAGCATATTTGGAACTCCTGAAATTAAAAAAAAAAAAAAAAAAGGTCAGAAAAAATATATTCAATAACTGTTTTATATAGGGTAACTCTCTAAGAATGTTAAATGAAGGAGGTATTTTTGTTTTATTTTGGAGATGTGAAAGGTCCTAAAAAGCTCTTTCCAGATCTTCCATTTGGCAACATGGATAGTGACAGAGTGGAAGCCCGAAAGAGCCTTCTGGAATCATTCCTCAAGGTTAGCATCTTTTTTGTCTTTGCCCTCATTCTGACTCCTGCCCACCCAAGCCAAGGCAGAGAGATCTAGGAACTGGGATTTCTCTTTAAAATCCTTCTGTCTTAATTTTGCAGCAACTCTGTGCCATTCCTGAAATCGCTAACAGTGAAGAGGTGCAGGAATTTCTTGCTCTGAACACAGATGCTCGAATTGCCTTTGTCAAGAAACCATTCATGGTCTCCAGAATAGATAAGGTACTAGCAAAGCTGCTATACTCAGCGTTCATTTCACTCTGCAGACGTGGAGTGTTCATCAGAACAGAGGCAGTATCTGAAAAATAAGAGAGGTAGGGTATAGGGCAAGGTGGCACAGAGGAGTCAGTAGAACATTGACTAGAATTTTTAAGACATGTTGCCAAATATTGGTTGGATCATCAACTTGCCAAATCACAGTGAGCAGCTATTAGGTGATAGTAGCCCTGACTCTAAGTGTACACACATCTCCTGGGGAAACGTTGATTGTTCCTGCAGTAGAGGCATGTAAGGATCAAGTGAAGATCCATGGATAATTGCAGGGATTCTCTTCTTGTGGGAAAGGTCATTCCTAGTGTGGTCATCAGGAAAGAGAGCTCCAAGGCAGGACATTGACCTGGATTTCAGTTGATGTTGTGATTTTCTGATGGAAAACAGAGTATTCAGAGAACTGTACTTATTCAAGAGGGTCTCTCAGCTCCCATGGAGAAGGAAATCTGGAATACTTAAGAACTTATAAGCTATGATTACCAGCTGTTATCACGGTCTGCAGGACAAAAGCCTGAGATTTATGTTCATCAGAAGATGGTTTGTTTAAAGTGTCTCATTGGCAGAAGAAGGGCTTCTCTCTTCTCACCTAGGCTTGGGAGCACAAAATAAAATGGAATTTCATGTGGTAGGTGCCAGAGGACATCCACTGCTATGTGGGATAAACCACAGACTACAAAGGGATCATCTAACTAAATCTCCCAGAGTTCCATATAGATATATTCATTCATTGATTCTTTCAACATCTTACTAGATGCCTGTTTTGAGTCAGGCACTGTTCCAATTGCTAGTGATGCAAAAGTGGATGAGACAGATTAGGACCCTCCTACAGACTATAGTTCTTGAGCTTAGAGAGCAAGTTGTATTTCCTGAGCTACATTATCTATCTTCATGCAGTCCTCTGTGTTCCTTCCCTGGCTTGTTCTCTACTCTCCACTGTAGCCTTCTTGTCTATTCGACCTTGTCTTAGCTGTACTGTGCTCCTTGTGCAGGATCGTTCAAGAATGTCTCGAAGAAGGCATATGCTGTTCCCGCAGTGTTGAAGAACAAGAGACACCAAGGAAAAGAAATTGTTTCCTTCCTTGTCATAAAAATTTCAGGATTTTGGTTTTTTGTATGTCTTCTTTAGTAAATATATGTTTGTCATTTTCCCATTCTGAGAAATAGAGATAATTCTTCATTGGAAATTATTTGGTTTTCTTTATGGCTGGAAAATATTATATCAACTCTAGATTTCTTAATTTTGATCCCAGTGATTTTCATTCTTTCTTTACTGTTAGAAATTGTTTAACTCAACTACAAAAAAAAAAAAATTCTTTGATCTGTGTGAATTACCCAAAGCATGTTTATATTATTTATGTCCCTAGACTGTATTTTTTATTTCTGATCATCTTTTTCATTCTTCTTTTTTTTCCTTATACTTATATTACTTCCACTTGTTCCATCTTATTGAAGGCTATATCAATTTAGAAACTAGAAACCACCTTTTTATATAAAAAGGAAGTCACCAACCTGCAGAACTCCCAGGTTTTTATTTACCCCACTGTTTGTTTTGGCTTCTTTCCCTATGGCATTGTTTGTCTTATTCTGCAAGGAAAAAGGATATTGATGGTCATAGAGAAAAGGGAGGATTGTTTTCATTGGTGGGTATTTGGATTTCCTAATGGATGAGGCTCTGCTAGATAGCCTGGCTCTCTACTCATCTTATTGCGTAAGGCACAATGAGCTGACTTCTTTTCTGTTTGGCATTTTCCATCTGGGGATGTAAATGGTTGTACTAACCCTGCACCTCTGACCCCTGCAGATGGTGGTGAATGCTATTGTGGATACCTTGAAGACAGCATTTCCTCGATCTGAACCCCAGAGCCCCACAGAGGAGCTGAGTGAGGCCGAGAACGAAAGCAAGTCCCAGACAGAAGGCAAGAAGGCTAGCAAGTAAGAACCTTCGGTGGCCCAGAGACCCTTCCCCCAGTTATCAGGTTGATCCTCAATCTTCAACCAAAGCCTACCTCATTCTCAAGCCCTAGAAAAGAGGAGGAGGAAGAGGAGGTGGGGCACACATAAAAATTTTTAGGCAAAGCCAGACTCTGGGCTACTTAGCACTCCCCTAGAGCAGGAACCCAGCACTCAGCTGACCAAGGATTTTTTTTTTTTTACTAGAAGGAATACTGTAGACTATGGATAGTCTCTTTTCTATCTTCTGAAAATTTGAGGTATTTCTTTCCTATTAAGAATTAAGGCTCATAACTCATTTCTGCTGTCATTTCTGGTAATCTTGGCTCAGAAATTTCATATACTAACAATAAACAAGAAAAGGGTAGAATAGAAACCTGCAGGGTCTATTTTAGTAACTGGTTGACTGCTACCGCATCCTGCACTAGAGTCCCAGTTGTTCCTTGGCATCACTCCACACCAACATGTAGAAGGCAAGGGTACCACACTTAACCTTACTGGAAATTTCATCTGAATATGGGCCCATAGGGAAAGAGAAAGTATGTATGTATGTGCGTGTCTGACTGCCATTGTCTTTGTGTTCATGTTAAAATCCAGCAATGCCAGACTCACAATAGTTAGCCTTTTTTAATTGACCCATATTTTATAAGATGACCATTGTGCCTGTGCTTATTTGTTCTCTGTCTCTTGAAACATTGAGATTTATCACTTGGCAATCCCTTCTCTGATTTTATTTGGAATACAAAGGGAATAAATGGTTGTCCAAAAAGGGTACCCACAACAAAAAGAGTATCTAGAATTTTCCCTCAGTCTCTTTTTTTGTCTGTTTAGCCTTCAACAAATTTTTAATTTATGCATAGTATGTGCACTATTTATGAAGAAATGCCAGAATATATATTGTTTGGAAGATTTCAGGGCCAAATCTTTCCTGGCAACTCTGAGTACCATAAGCCCCTAAGAATAAGTATGGGTTGTTTTTTTTTTAATGTATTATCAATTCTGGCCAGCTCTTTGTATGGAAATAAAGACCACAAACTATATTCTGTTTCTGCCCTTTATTGCTGTACTAGGTCCAGACTGAGGTTCTCATCCAGCAAAATTTCTCCAGCACTGAGTGTGAATGAAGTACATGAAAAGATTCTCTATTGTCTCCAGGAGCGCAATGTGGTAAGACCCAAAGCCCAGAGGACTGTAGGAATCAAGACCCAGGGTGTTGATTCTATAGTTATAGGTAATCGAAACATTCTCTCAAGTCAGGAAGAACTGAAGTGTCTTGCGAAGAACTTAACTAACATTCGGGTCTCACATTTAAAAGTATTTTCTCTGAGTGCTTTTGAATTCTAATTGTTGTGGGTTGGCAGGTTGGCTTCTTAAGGTAGTGGGTTCAGAATTAAGAATGACAGGATGAGAAGAAAAACCAGAGAACAGATGACCAAGAATGTGTGCAAAAGTGATAATCCCAGGGAAGCTTGAAATTTGGGTTAAAAAAAAAAAAAAAAAGAAACTTTTATAGACTGGCCTTAGGGTCAGTGGGTTCTATACTCATGGTACTTTGGTAGAGTCTCCAGAGTCTGCACAAAAATTTTAGGGAAACCTATAGTGCTGCATTTACTTCTGTACTTTCTGCATTCTTTATGTCATATGCCACTGGCTGTTTCTTCAGGAGTCAGAGATCCTATCCATGTCTGGGATGGAATCCTTTATTGAAAAGCAGACAAAGTTACTGGAAATGCAGCCAACAGAAGTCCCAGTAAAAGATCCAGAACAAATCTCCAAAGACTATGTGGATGATTGCTTGTCAGGTACAACCATGCTATCCCAGGACCTCAGCAGCAGTGATGCAGGTAAATGGAAAGGTCTCTATTCCTACAGAGAAAGGAGCCATAAGAACTTGGGATAGGTGCACTTTGTAGCTTTAATATCTTTTGTCTTTAACTGAGCAAGCCACATGTTGAACTCCAGTGTAGAGTAGAACACAGTCCCTAAAGCCAAGTCAAATAGTGAAGTCAGGCCCAGACACAGGGAGTTGTAACCCAGCAGAAGATCCATGTGTATAGTATCTTACTTAAAATATTTTTAACATACTCTGGTACATGGGACCACTGTCTTTATCTAGAATTTTCCCTCAGTGTCTGTCATACCACTTTTCTGGTTTTCTTTCCCTCTCCCTGTGGTCCCTTTTGGGCCCACTTTTTTGTTTTCCCCACCAACCCTCTGTAGCCTTGGTTTGGGCTCTCTGTTCTTCCCCTCATGCTGTCCCTAGGTAATCCCAACTGTACTGTTGGTTTCTACTCTCATACGTATGCCAATAATGCCTAAATGTTGGATATTATACACCTCCATGTGAACAGACCACAGAGCAGCGGAAATACAGTATGTTCAAGATAGATTTCATCTTTCTTCCTAAATCTGTCCCTTCTGTATTTACTGCCATGACAAATGATACTACATTGTTTCCTAGGCCAGAGAAGGGAAAGAGAAGAGGTTAGGTTCACTTCCCCTTTATATCCTTTGAGGCAGGACTGGTTTGCTTCCCAGGAGAAGAAAGGCAGATGCATTCTACAAAGGAAGAATTGGAGCCTTGGATATTAATTAGTATTTGCTGAAATAGAACTTAAAAGAAAAAAGTACATCAGTTCCACCAAGAAAAAGACCTCTGGTGAGAACAAAAGATCACAAAATCTTGGGTTCAGAAGGAAAAAAGCCAATTTTACTGTTGTCTTTCAGGTTACCATGAACAAATCACCTTACCTCTGCTCTATGAACTTCAATTTAAATATGCGGAAAAGGGGTTTTAAAGCCACCCCTTCACATGTATCTCATTGGTTAGGTAAATGAAGTAGTACGACAGTAAAAGCATCAGAAAACTCTAAAAAATTACAGATAAAAGGGATAGGTGAAACAATACAATTCTTCCTTTGTAGAATGCATCTGCCTTTCTTCTCCAAATCAACCCTGTAAATTTTGAATATTTTTAAATGGATAGTTTATACCTGAGCTTTTCTTCTTTAGCTCTGAGAGACTCGAAAGTGTTCATATGATAGAAAACGTATCATTTTCTTCCAGAGGACTTGGCAGTACCTTGTTCGCCTTATTGTTTTTTACTGCTATGACTGAGTGTTACCACATGGTGGCAGCTTCAAGCAAATAGAAAAACTGAGAGAGTAAAAGTAATTAGATAGAGGAGAATTCTATTTCCCAGGAATTGGAATAGCCCATCTTTCAGATAAAAGGGATGGGTGAAACAATATAACTCTAGCCCAAATCAACCCTATAAATTTTGAATATAGTATTTTTAAATGGATAGTTTATACCTGAGCTTTTCTAGCTTTTAGCTAGTCAGAAAGCAGTTCATCAGCCAAATGCCCACTAGAAATATAATTTAGAAAAAGAAAGTATGTATTAGATGGCCTTTAGAGGGAAGTGGGTTTCAATTCTAGCAGATCTATCAATTCTAGCAGATCTATCCAAATCACTTATATTCTTTTTTTATTGATACATTATAATTATACATAACAGTGGAATTCATAATGCAATATATATACATGCACATAATAATTTGATTGATCTCACTTCCCAGTACCTTTCCTTTCCATCTTTTCTCTTCCTCTGATTCATTTTCTCTATTCTATCTCTATATTATGATGATATTGATGATGATTATGATTATGTACATAAGCAGATTCATTGTGATATATTCATACATGGACAAAATAATTTAGTAGATTTCATTCTCCAAAATTCCCTATGCCCTTCCGTTCTCCCTCCCTCTCAATCCTCTTCCTCTATTTTATTGGTTTCCCTTCTGTTTTTGTGAGATATTGCCTTTTTTTTTTCATGTCTAGAGGACCCTTAAATGAGGTGAGCTTAGGCAAGTCTAGTTAGTCCTAGACTAACAAAGTTATTGTTGATGATTAATTATAATATTAAATACAACAATAGCACCAGAAACCTCATATTTCCTGTGGAATATTATGTGTTCCTAGGAAATCTCCAGAAAGCAAATCAAAAGTGATGTCCCCGCACCACACAAAGGTTTAGAAAATGGATGTTTCACTCCATAAAATACATGTGTTTGGAAACTCCAGGTTAGCATGAGTGTAGGCTCATTTGTGGCCCTTCCAGAAGTCTTGAAAACAGGGAAGAAATCAGTAAATGTCATGGCACTTTACCAGAGGTGTGGAGCTCTTCCTAGAACCACATGTTATCTTAGAATCAAACTGGAGCCTCCTGAATCTCAACCCCACAGCTCTGTGTAATGGAGATGCTGTCAAAACAAGGCTTTGCAGGAGAATGAAGCCCAAATCTTTCCCCAGTTCTGCCCACAACATTTCCATGATGAATTGTGGGGGCGAGTGGAAGGCAAGGAAGAGACAAAGCTTTGCCAGTTCCAGTTAGTCACCAATTGTGAGCTCTTACTTGGAACAAGATGAATTCAGCAACCTGGGGAAATAAAGGAGAAACAGAAGCTAGGTAGGTAAAATAAAATATATGTAAAATCTTTTTAAAAAGTAAGAACACTTATTCATTAACCGAAGAATTGTAAATACATACAGAGCCTATCACTGAACTTTCTAGGTATGAAGTACGTGTCTCTTTGTTTCAGTGCAGAGGGATTAAAAAGTAAAGTCCAAGATGATGGATATGAAGCTAGAGAAGACCCCAGTGCCACCAGTGCATTAAATACATTCCTCAATTGGGGGTTTCTTCTTATTTACTTTTATGCCTTTTTGTCCCTCAGGAACAGAAACAGAGTTAGCTGACACAGCCCTGGATCTAATCCTCTTGCTGTTAATGAAACAGTGGAAATGGCTATGTACTGAAAACATGCAGAAATTTCTTCATCTTATCTTTGGGACCCTAATTCAAAGGTAAGGTTTCTAAGTTCTCCTTCATGTCAGGTTCTCAAATTGCATGGAAATTGGACACAATGGTGACTTCTGTACTTGGAAGGGTAAGTGTGTAGAGTCCAGGAAAACTGTGGCCATAAGAAAAGGTAGGCTGTCTGCTACAGGGCAGGGATGAATATTGCCAGAAGACTATCAGAAAGCCCCAGCCCCAACACCACTGCCTGTGATCTTAATAGACTTTTGTTTAACTCTGTCTTCTCTGGGATCTGTTCTCCTTTTATGTCCCCAGACCTGGAGTCACTGTGATGATTAACTATTTTTAAAAAATGGAGAAAACAGATCATTGTTGTTGATATAAAGCTCTTCCCTCACTAACGATGATGAAATATCCTTCCCAAAATGTTTGTAGGCTTAGATTGAGAAACCCTGCCCTAGACTAGAAACCCTGCCCTAGACCAGAACTAGTTTTGTATCCCCAGCAACTTACACAAGGACGGGGGCATAGTGGATTCATTAAATATTTGATAAAAGAAAAAACATTACTCTTCTCAGTATCTTTATACTTAAAAATATAGTTTCCTAATGTTTTATTCAGTCCCCTATGACTCTTGCTAATTAGGCCTCCATGTCTCTTCTTTCTCTGTCAGACTTTCTTTTGCTTATCTTCCAAATATTTTTTAAAAATGTAAAGATCCTACAAATAGATAATATGTGATTTTTTATAACACCCCTTCCCCTGTAGTCATTTACTTGATGAATTAATTTCAGAACACAAGAAATTGTTCAGTAGGAGTTTAAAAGTATAGGTGAAAGGGCTCTGAGGAGCTGCGTATCCACAGATCTACGGTTAGTTCGTGCAAGAGAAGGGCCACAGATCCTGCCTGGTCTCCTGTGGTGACCCCACTCTCATCCCAGTCAGTCCCTATGTACTGGAAACCTGGCCACACCCTTCCTGTTCCAAGTCACTGGTGGGCCATTGCCCTTTACTCCCTCTACCCTCCTGAGGGTCTTCCCATTCTCCCTGTCACCTCAGGGAAGCCCCCAGCCATCTGCTTCCCACTTTGCTTCATAGCATCTGGGCCTTTCTAACTTGCTGATTGCTTAGTTGTCCACCTCTGCTGACTGAACACCAGGGGCAAGCAAGACCATATTTGCTTTGTGGATTGTTATGTTGTCCAGCTTATTTCCATGCATAACACATAGTAGGTGCCTGATAAATGTGTGTAAAAGGAAAAAAAAAAAAGTATAGGTGCATCAGCAGAGACTTAGAAAAGATTAAGATCTATATTTAAAAGGTAGGGGAAAATTTGCCTAAAAGTTTGAGTAGCTCAGAAAATGAAATGGCTTGGGCCAGTCCAGATAAAAAAGAGAGAGAGAACTAGATCCTGAGAATTAACAGTAAGATCATGGAAGAACTGATATCTCACATAGAGAGGATCCTTGGAAATCTAAGCAGGAAAGTTAAATACAAGGGAAGTAAGTCCGAAGTGGTATAGTAGACATGGGATAGACTTTCAGTAGTCAAACATAGGCTGAGAAACTTCTAAGCCAGGTTGCAGACCCTTAGTGGGGAGTGTGTAGGATTAAAGAAATAATAGTTGTGTTTCCTAGTCTGAACTCTTTCTCGGCTTAATGGTACAAGATTTTGCCAGGAGGTTTTGTGGCATTTGTCCCACTTTACCTTTAAATGCTTCTGTCTCTCTTTATACAACTGGGGATTGATTTTGGTCTTGCTTCTTTGTTCACAGGGGAATAAAATGTATATTACCAAAAGCTGGTCAATAGTGAACAAAATAGGCATGATCCCTACTTTATTATATTTTAATAAATTTAAATTTAAACAGGTTGAGTGCTGAAATTCAGGGCCACACAATCACAGAGCTAATGGGTGGTAGGGCCACCATTCAAACCAAGCTGCTCAAAAGCCCAAGTTCTTATCTACTCCAGTAAGCTATTATTCTATAATTAAATTTTCTGAACTTTGGTTTCCTCATCTGGAAAACAGAATTAACAATGCTATCTCAAGATGTCCAGTAAACGATAGTTCTTAATATTTGCTCTTCAGAAGAGAAGAATAATAAAACATATTTTGTTTCTAATGCCTTCAACTAGTAGCTGAAAATTAGCTTCACTTTTTATGTCTTCTAGATACATCACCCCATACCAGTCTCCTTCTGCCAGTTACCACCATCCCTTTTGTGCCCATCTCTCTGAGCCACACAGAGTTGGGCTTCTAAATAATGAAGGCTTTATGAGGTCTTTCAAAGTGATTTTGTGCCAGTGGTCTCATTTGTTAAAGCAACAACCACAGCACTCCCAGTCTTACATTAGGAAGCAGAACACCTGGGCTCCTGTCCAGTACCGACAAGCACATGTGAAGTACATAGTTCCATAGTGTTTTCCAGGTTTCCTGGTGCTCCTGGCGACCTGGGTGGGGAGAACTACTGAAATCTGTTCTAATAGGAAAGCTTTGGAATCAAGCTAAGTTCTTCACCTTTCTGTCCCCATCCCTTGACACTTCTGCTAGATCCAGTTAGCTAGATAGATACACAGCTGGTAAATGAAAACTATCAAAACCTTTATGCAACTCATGCTATAAATTATATCAAAGAGAGGGCTTGCTCCTGAATTTTTCTTGATTTGCTCTTCACTTTTCATTCCTGGTTTTCTTTTCTGTTTTCTTATGGAATGCCATCACTATTTAGAAAGACAGGAAATTGTTAATGTATTTGTAAATATTGTACAAGAACAGAAATTTGTGGCTGCTTTTGAAAACCTTGTTGTATCTATAGACTGTTAAACATGGTCATGATAGGTATTTCTAAATAATTGTATTTTGTAACCTGTTTAGGTATATCTCTTCCAGCCCCAAAAGTTCTTATTTATATCTAGTCAAACTTTATCCTTAGCCCATTTCATTTTCTGTTAGCTACAAGGAAACAGAACTATAGCTAGCTGGCACTCTCCTCATCCTGTGCTTTCATAGACAAGAATCTCATCCTTCCCCTTTCAAGACCTTCTGTCTTCCCCTGTAAATCCCTATTCACTCTACATTTTTGATCCTCTTCTCAAGAATCTTGTGCTGGTTTGACAGTGTTCCAGAAGCCTCCTTTAGATAGGAAGTAATAAGTCATGGTGTCTGAAGAAAGAACCAATTCCCTCTCCAGAGGCCCAAGGATTTGCCCTTCATGGCCATTGTCTCATACCAACAAGTCCCTGGATATATGGTAGACATGGAAAAGATGGGCCTTACTTCTAAATTCAGAGTGTAGAGATTGATCATCTCATCAGCAAGGTATTTACTATCCTGTAAGCTTTTGTTGAAAGTCTTATTTCACACAAACATTGGGCTAAACATTTCAAACATATTCTATCATTTAATCTCTTTAAGAGCCATATGGAACAGGTATTATGAATCCTACTTCTAACATGGGGAAAACTACGATTTACAAAGAATTTGTATTATTACATCAAGATGACAGGTCAAAATAGCACACATAAAATTTCAACCCAGTTTTTTCTAATTTTTAGCTATAATGATTCTTTAATTTTCAGGATCAGAACCTTTGCCCTATAATTTGAAGGATAAGGCCAACCCAAAAATCTTTCACTCCGAGTAGCAAACATTCCCCAAGAAGAGATTATCAGATAATTTATAGAATACAAATTATATCTCACATGTAACAAAAAGAACACTGTTCCCTCCTAAAGTCAGCCTGTATTACTGTTCCCTGGGCAGCTTGCAGTTTTTATTTTTAAAAAGTAGTTTACGTAGTCCTTTATTTGCTTTAGTAAGCAAATAAGCCAGGAACTTGATATCTAGAGCTACAGCACCCTCCCCTCTGCACCTACCCTGACCACCCCCCCACAAGAGGTGTGATATGAGGTCCCAGTGTCCCCAATGTCCCCATGACTGCCATCCAGGAGGCCACATGTTTGTTCTCTCTGAAAACACAGTTAGCTAAGCCATGTCCTTTTGAAGGGTACTAGGTTTCTCTTCCTTTAAATTCTGTGATTTAAGGAGCAGTAATATCTTGTGTCAGTACCTCAGGTGAATTCGTCCACTTCGCTAATTATCATAAACACACAGCAGTTTGGGCATCAGGAATAATACAGCCACCTGGATTTAGATGTATCTCCTCCTTAAAACAGCCTCATTTTCCAACCTCACATTATTTCCAAGCAGACAAGTTTATTCTGCTTCCAGCTTTCTTTACTCTCCCTGCTCCCTTAAAAGACCTATATATATAGCTCCCTTGGACTCCAGGGACTTCTGCCAAATTATAAGCATATTCTCTCCTTAGCCTACAAGGCAGGAAAAAAAAAAAAAAGGCAGAGTAAATTTAACCTCATGACCCCTCTTTCCAAGCGAAAGTTGGAGGAGTTCTGTTCTGAGCCAGACTTATAAATCTCTCTTGATTGTTGATGGTGTGGAGAGAGTAAGGGAGGGGAGCTCAAGAGAAGTTAGATGCCCAAAAAAGGCATTGTTAAGTCAAAGGGAAGTGTTGCACGCATGCGCGCCTGACCTCGTATGTCAGCTTCTGTGCTGGGAAGGTCCAATTATGTAACAAGGAGCGCTCCTTATTTGGCAGGGGAAGGGGTGTGGGGGTAGCAAACTAAGCCAAGGAGCAAATCCAGCTTGTGCGAACTCTGCTCATGTCCGAAAACAGAAGAAACTTGACAGTATTCCTATATGCATCAAAATCAGGCTTAGGGAATTGGAAAAGTACTCAGAACTAGCCTGGGTTAAAGGGAAGGAAGAGAGATGTACTGTGCTCCATTGATGATAGAAGGTTTGGGGCAAGAAGATCCAGCCAAGGTAAGGGGTGAGATTATTTTAGAGTCTGATGTAGAGTAAAGGAATGAGAAGAAGTTGGACCAGCTCCCTGCCTAGATGCCCAGAGCCATGCCATGATAAAAATAGGAGCCAGGCCAGCAGTAGAGTACGTGAATGCCACGTCCAGGGCTCTGCCCTCCCCATGGCCCTGAAGATGGTATCAGACCCTGTGTCAAAAGGGCAGCAGACACATTCCTGGCATCTTCATCAAAATTTCTTAAAGAGTGAGTGAGTGAGTGAGTGAGGAGAGAGATTGTGTTGTATATGTTGGGGACACCAGGCATAAAGTCAGTAAAAAGGAGAAGGTTCTGTTATTTTTAAGAAAAAAAAGTAAAATTTAAAGTTAAAGAAATTTACAGAGGGGGAAAAAAAGAATGTACAGGAATAATGAGTCCAATAAGCAATGAACTTAGGAGAAAATTAAATGGCAAGTTCTGGAACTTAGGTCAGGCCATGGAATTGTTTTCTTAGAAAAGATATCTCTCTACAATTATCTGCTAGGAAAGGTTAGGATAAGAGTATGGCAGAGCATTGAAGAGTGCTGCACTGCTAGATGGGATGTCCACCTCCCTTATGGATAAATGGGAATTGTTGACCATGAACTCTCCTGCTTTCATAATTGTCTTAAGTCATTCCAGAATCATAGATGTTCTCTGGGTGGAACTCCACTGCAAGGGCATCTTTTCTTGGTAGACGTGTAAATAGTAGATGGAAAAGTGGTTTTTATAACACTGATTATTTCCTAAGGGAAACGAAGCCTGCCACTAAAGGGACACAAATAATTATAACAGGAAAGGAAATGAATTTATTACAGCATAACTATACCAGTTAAGCAGCTACATACTTTATGTACTAATGTGCAATTCTGTGAGATAGATTTATATTTTCACATTTTACAAATGAGGAAAATTATATTCAGATTAAATAACTTTTCCAAAATCATAGAACCAGGAAGTACCACACCCAAGATTCCACATAAGTCATTCTGATGTCAACACCCATGCACTTTCTACTACTGCACACTGCCTACCTCTGTGCAAGCTTTCTTACTGAGGAGTAGCCACTACAATTGTTGTCACTAGAAAACCCCTGTGACTTATTCTTGTGTAATATCTTGCTGTCCATCTGACTGGTCCCAGGAAGACATGCATCTGGTGGTAGCATATAAACTTATTTCTGTTTGCATTTTCTTATTTTATTCTTAAAGCACCCCTGAGCTAGTTAGAGATTGACTAGGTTTCACCATTCTACATCTCTACTTTTTCGAAAGTAGAGAAAAAGTATAAAAATTAAAGATTCAGAGTTACACAAATCACAATTCTTTCCTTTGTTCAGAAAATACAGATCACAGTTTTTTCTTTGCTCCCTAACTTCCTTTTCATCTACTCTGGTGCCTTGCTGTAGTTTATACCTGATCTCTTCCTATGCGCTTCTTCTCTAGAAAAAATGCTTACTCTGGAAAAATGAATACTTCTGTAGAAGTTATAGATACAAAATTAACTCAAACTAGGTCTTAAGGTTTCTCATATCAGGTTTAACTCCTGGCCTAGTAATAATCATTGACTTGGGCTGGTTTTAGTGGTGCCGAAATTAACTTTTCACAGTGATAGCTTTGCTCAGATTATATTGTATCTCCTTGGAGACAAGGAGCTCTACTTGTACCATGCCTCTTCCTTGGGCCATGCCAAAGCGAAGTTCTTGACCTCTACAGATCAGGCCAGAACGGACCCCAGCAGTTTCACCTACTATATACTTACTGTATGAGTGGTCTGCCTGACAACTTTCTTAGATGTTGCTTATTCTACACCCATCTTAAAAATGTTGTGCCCATCCTGTCATGTACTGACAGTCTCCACTTGAATGTGCCTTTAAAGTTATAATAAGTATGTGACAGCTGACTGCCTTGTGCCTGTGCATTGTGTGTTTACACTTTTGTATGTGGCATGTGCTCTTAAATTCTCATATACTCAAGTTCAATTACAGCAGTGGTTACTGTAAAAGTTAGGGGGAAAAGTGCAGAATGTCAAAATTACTTAAAACTCACAGCCTTTTTTGTTCCCTGAGTCACATTATTGGTATATCTTGCCCATCTCTATATCTCTGACAACTTAATGTTTTAATGACAACTCTAAGTCTCTTGAGGGAAGGGACTGTCTTATTCATTATTATTACATCTTAAATACCTAGCCTGATACATAGGAGACACTTATTTAATTTGTGTCAAATGAATGATCGTGTAAGATCACATGCCATTCCACTTGAATCAGTCCCTCTGCTTATCATTACTGAGACCCTTGTGGTTCTTCAACAGGACTAGGGAAAAGAAATGCAAATGGAAACAATCTTTCATCCTTCCCCCACAGGGCATGCCCAGCTTTTAAACTGGGCAACTATAATTCCCAGAGTCATGATGGGCCTAAGCAAAGAGATTTTTATTTGGGGCTTTTCAGTCCATCTACCCTTTTCAGTACATCCGCACTATCATTTCCAAAAAAGTACAGTGCCCCTGACCTTCCTGGGCTCCCCACTATGAGGCCCCATTGAGTTTACCCTCTCAGAAAGCATGGCCCACCCTCTTCCTGCTCCTTCTAGATCTCTCTCCTTCCACTTGGGAAAGAAAATATATGAACCTTGAAGTCAGTCAGATCTGAATCTAAATCCTACCTTTAGGTTTAGAATCTGTGATTTTAACAGGTCACTTAATCTGCCGTTGCCACAGTTAACTCTCTGATGGGAATAACAGTACCTTTCTCATGAAGTTGTTTAGGGAATAAGAGATAATGTTAGAGAGGCTTTATAAAGAGGAAAGTATGTATGGAGCTAGACCTTTTGAGACAGGTATCAATTAGAATGACTTGGGATGAATAATATTCCAGACACTGAAATACTTTTAAAGGATAATGTCTCTATTTAAAATAAAAGATAATCTTTAAGCATGTTTTGAATATTTTTAGCCATGTTCTCAGAAAAAGAATCTGTCATGTCCACATTGTTTTTGTTTTAAATGTATCAAAGAAAATGGAGCAAATTATGTTTTATGCATTTATTAATATGTCAAAATGAACCTCGTTATTATGTATAACTATAATGCACTAATAAAAACAATAAATAAACAAAACACACATTAAAAATTAAATAAAATTGTCACAGGAAGACTTGCCCAGCTACTAGGTGGAAATGAGTACAAGAATTCTCCCTATAGGCACCAGGTGGCGCTGCAGGTTAAATAATACCCATTCCTTCTCTGAGGGAGACCTATTTTGCAATTATAGGTCACTTGCTCTGATGGTGATGATATCCAAGCCATGCTGCATCTTGCATCATGATTCAGAGGCCATCAGTCCACCCATTCCATAGTGCCAATGACCTTTAGACAAGCCAAGTTGCTTTTTTCTTTCACCCTTTACTCTGTTCAGATGGGTCTTCAACATTTCCTTCTTTCTCTGAGCAATGTATACTGCCAGAAGTTGTCCCTTTGAGTGAATTCTATCCCTAAAGAATTCAGTGCTAGAAGATGTTCTTTCAGAATAGAATGAACCAGTCTGTGATGATGATGAGACCAGCTGGACATCTAAGTGGAAAGAATCTTGTCAATACTGTATAAGCTAGTTTGTCCTATACTAAAGGACTTTTTGGAGAGTTAGTGCCAGATTGCCCTGATATTAGGAATCTTATGCCTGTTATGTAAGCAAGGGATTTCTTGTTACTTGCAGCCGTGAGACCATTTGGCTCTTTTTTATTAACTTGGTTTTAGAGAAGCAATTACATGTTTATGCTCAGTTTTGTTTTTGTTTTGAGGTGCTGGAGATAGAACCCAGGGCCTTATTGCATGGTAGGCAAGTGTTTTACCTCTGGCCTTAGAGTCTTCACCAAATGTCTTATTTAGGAATAGACCTATTTGGTACTGGAGCAAGGATAGAGTAAGGGTGAACTGGTGGGAGATATACTTTAGTCCAGCTCTAATGTAATACCAGCATCAAAGGAGTTCTCAGCAGGGAATTTAGTCCTCCTGGGAGGGCAGCTTGCCGAATAAATGCAGTGTCAAGATAAGTCCCTGGACTTCTTTCCCCTATGGTTTATTTTTCCTCTTTTTTCTTTTCTTTTTCCTCTTTTTTCTTTTCTTTTTCTTTCTTGCTTTTTTTTTCAATGTTATCTATTGCCCATATTTTCTAATCACACAGTTGGTACCCCCAAAATTCTTACTATGCAGAGATTCTAGAGTTGCCACCTCTCTGTCCTTATGTCCTTAGTATCAGGATAGATAGCCTTCTAGCTTGGAAAGGTTTTGAAATTCAAACTGCAGAGAGGAAACTGGAAACAAATATCTTTAGATAATTCTTCCATACAGATGATTCTGTTCATTATAGTCACTTTCCTTCTCCTTCACACCCTCTCGAGCATTTTTCCTGCTTCTTTATCTTGGACATGTGCTTCTCATGTATATCCTTTGTTCTCAAGGCTGTTCTTTTCCAGCCTCCTCTGTTACCTCTAATATCAATAGAAATTTGGAGGTCAGCCCCTTCTGAGTCGGGAGTACATAATTACTTAGCACTTCTCCCCCTACCACTATTTCCCTTCCCATCCTTGTCTCCTGTGGTGGTGGTTCTATGCCCAGAGCAGAGCATGGAGCTCTCCCTGTGAGGTAAAGTCACCATAAACAATAGGGGCTCTGGTTGTCAGGACAACACTAAATCACTGTCTTCTCCCCTCCTTTGTGTCTTGCCTTTCTTCCTGGTATTCCAGCCATCAAGGACTTTATACCCTCTCCTTGCCCTTTCCCCTCTAGCAGACTCAATTTTCTTCTGAATGGGTGGCCACTTTAATTACCTTCCCCTTCTCCAGGCCACCTCCCTGCCCTTGCCCTGGAAAGGCAGGGTCAGAATAACTACCTGGAGACTGAGAATCAGCCAGGCTTACAGTTCACATGAGGCCAAGGAGAGGAAGCAGACATTTTGAATCCAATTTCTACAATGAAAGTTTCACTGTATAAAACATAGAGGTCAGGTTTAGGAAGGAAAGTTTATTACACAAATTTAGTATGCCCCTGAAGACTTTTAAATAACTTTTTTTATGTGCCATACCATCTTGCTATCAATGCACTATGTTGCAGCTCAGAGAAAATCAGGGCTGACAGACTTCACAATTAACATGGAAAAGAACTGAATACCCATGAACTGAATACTCATACCATACCTTTCCAAGTAGAAGGCTATCTATCCCGATACTTTACACCCTCTGAATACTCAGCCTTCTACAAGCTATCTATCCTGATAACTTTACACTCTCTCCTTGCCCTTTCAGAGAGGTGGCAACTCCAAAATCTTTGCATAATAAGAACTTTGGCATTACCCATAACCCCACAGGGCCCTTTTCCAATTTTATTTACTCATTACCAAATTGTTCACTGTTCCTGTTATTTACTTCCCTGGGTCTGCCAGGAGAGGAGTAAGCAATTTTACAAGGAGAAAACTCAAGCATAAATGCCTAAAGATGCTGCTATCATTTAGTTCCTTTGGCCTAGTAGAATTTTTTTAAGAGAATTTAGAGGATTCTTTTGATCTGTTGCATGCACAAACATACAAGCAATTTCAAAAAGGCTTTCATTTGTCTTACTTGATTTTGATGATAACTTCATGAAGAAGGCACAGTAAGAATTAGCCCATTTTGTAAAGAAGGGAGCCAGAATTCAGTTCATTCAACTTGTCAGTGGTGAAGGAATAATTTAAATTCTAGATGACAAAATACAAGGCTCAAAGGTGTTTGTGGCTTTTCCATGCTAATTGTAAAGTCTATCAGCCCTAATTTTCTCCGATCTGGACTATAGTGCATTGATAGCAAGATGGTATGGCACAGAAAAAAAGGTTATTTAAAAGTCTTCAGGGACATACTAGATTCGTGCAATAAACTTTTAAATTGGAATCCCAAGGGTGTCACTCAAATCTAAACAAATATTTAGAGATCTCCCTTTGTAATTAATCATATTTATCCCAAGAACACAGAATCTTCAAATGTCTCCCTTTTATTCTGTATTTGTTAAGAAAGGTAGATTGACCTTTGATTTTGGTCTTTTTCCCCACATCCTGCTATGGTCTTTCTTCTTTTCTTCTAACTTGTTTCAAATAATGGTTTGGAATCATTTGGATAATGTTCCTTCCATTAGAGTCACCTCCCAAAATACAAGTGTGACTTTTAGTCAACATAACCCCCTTTGCTTTTGTTTGACTTTCATTCTCTTCTGTCCTTTCATTCTCTTCTTTAGACCTGTTTGCCAGGAAAACCAACAAAAACATAGGCTGCTGGCAGCTGTCTCTCTTCTCTAGGATTTATAGTGTGCCAGAGAGGAAGCATGGCTGACCCACTCCCTCGCCTTCCACCTCTCTTTGCTTCCAGAGGAATGCATAACTAGGTGTGAATTGCCTATTACATGGATTACTCATAATGAATTCTTCATTCTAGATCAGCTGACTTACTACCCAGCATACTCTTTAAAACATTCACCCTGCAGCTGGTGGATTGGCCTACAGTTTAGTATTATTATTAGCTTAAACAAAGATCATTAGGAAAGAATCTAAAGTTTATTATGAAATGTTTATATAAATACATATGAATGCCAAACACAAAGTATTTGCATCATGTCCATAGTCTTTTAAATCTGCCATTGTCCTCATTCATAAACATTAATAATTGAGATCACTTTTTTTCTGATTTAAAAACTGAGATTTTTTAAAAGTGATTTTAAAAAAAAATAAACCCCAAATTTGTACCTTTGGCAGTTTAATATCCAGTTGGAAGTGAAAACTTACAAGAAATTCTAGTGTAAACTTGAGGCTTCAAAAAGAACTGTCTCTGTGAGTCTGAAGGGATCAAGTAATCAATTGTGAGGGGCCCCAAAAAGGCTTACAGAGCAGATGACATCAGAAAAGCACTTAAAGATTGAGGAGATATTAGAATGGCTATTATCACAAATAAATAAATAAACAAAAAAAAAAACATTTGCTGGTGGAGGATATGGAGAAAGAAGTAGTCTTATATGCTATTGATGCCATTATATATGCTATAATGGCTGTAACTAATTTATATAAATTAGTTACAGCCATTATAGAGGTTTGGAGGTTCCTCAAAAACCAAAATATAGAACTATCATGTGATCCAGCTACCCCACTCCTGGGGATATCTACAAAATAGGTGAAATCAGCATTGTAAAGAAATAGTTGCATGCCTGTGTTCATTACAGCACTATTTCAATATCTAAGATATGGGATCAATCTAGGTGCCCATCAACAGATGAAAAGATTTTAGAAAATGTGGTATATACATGCAATGGAGTATTATTCAGCCATAAGGAAGAATTTAATCCTATCATTTGCAGCAAAATGAATGGAACTAGAGGACATTATGTTCAGTGAAATAAGCCAGCCGTAGAAAGACAGTACTGCATACTATCTCTCATATGTAGAAACTAAAACAGTTGACCTGAAAGTAGAATAATGATTACTAGAGATTGGGAAGTGTGTGGGTGGAGGGTGGAAAACAAGTTGGATTTGATAAGTGCTTGCTATCAGCATGTATGGAAATACCACTGAACCCCCAATAATATTATGTACAATATTAACATATGTTAATAACTTCTAAAAGTGAAGGGTATTTACAGTAGACATTGAGGAATAGAGCATTCAAGGCAGAACAGTGGTAGAACAATATATCTGTGGTACTAAAGAAGTTAGGTATGCTTAGGAATATACAGTGTGTAAAAAGACTAGCTGAAGATAACACTGTAGGGTTTAATGTGATTAAACTGATTCATTTAGAGCCCTGTGAGTCATTGAAGAATATAGCACCTGTCCCCCATTTGGTGGGAAACAATTTACAGAACATATAATGACAACGTGATCACATTTGCAATTTAGAAAAAAAATCACTTAAATAATGCTGTAGAGGATTCATTAGCGATAAAGTTGGGGCCAGGGAGAAAAATTGGGAAGGAGTTGCATTGATAGAAATGACAAGACAGGAGGAACTTAGCTGAGGTCACTGCTATAGGGATGGTAAAAGGGATGATGAATTCGTGAGATACTGAGAAGATAGAACCAACCAGATATAATACCTATTGCATTAATTCTCTAGCATTGGATAAAGGTTGGGGAAAAGAGAAATCAAGAACAATTCATATGTAGTTTTCTACCCTGTAAATTGAGAAGCATAATTATTAGGATAGAATAGTGTGTTTTGAACAGTATATCTAGGTTATGATTAAAAGTCCCTTATTGGCTAGTAAATCAACAATTATCTACTTTGATTTCTGAAAAAAATAAACAGTGACACCTGAAAAAGCCACCATATATATATATCACGTGATAACTCATATGGTGGACTCCAGATTCCAAACAGAGTCCAACTGAGGAATAGTAGAAAGAATATGCTCTGCAGGAGACCCTTCAGTCCAATGAAAAGGGAATAGTGGAAGCCAATTTTAGATAATGTTAAAAATTAGAAATTGTGGAAAATAGCTGATTCAGAAAGGAAAGCAAAGGTGGACAAAAAGGTACTAAAATTCCCAGGAGAGCATAGAGAATGAGATTAAAAAATACTGCTTTATATATTATAGCAACAAAAGAACATAAAATTTTAACCCCAAAGTTATCCCTGAAACTTTTGGAACAGATGATTCATTCAGTAAATATTTAATGATTTATTGTGTGATTGGCACCAATGCAGAAGGAGATATCAGAATGAGTTAAGTCAGATTACTACCCTTAAAACCTTACAGTCTTATTCTTTTGATACTTATAAGGTGTTCAACCAATGTATGTTTAATAAATGAATAAACAAATTAAACGATTCCAATGAGGAAAAAAAAAAAGAATCAGTATCAAGTGAAACCAGGATAGTTAACTAAGATCAGATTGTAAATGAACATACATTAAAAAATAGAGAGGAAACATAGAGTAGCATGGGTAAGAATGGAGTCTGGTAAACTTAAACTCAGAAGGAACTGAAGTTGTAGATAAATATTAGGGGGAAAGACTTTTTTAAAAAGAGCAACAGTAACAACAACAAAAGGTAAATTGCTTGGGATACATGAGAAAGCATTCATTCAACAAAAAACGAATTAGTCTATTATTTGCTAGGCTATTTAATTTCTGCTTTAGTTTGGTTTTGTGTTTTGTTGTTGTTGTTGTTGTTTGGTTTGGTTTGGTTTTTTGTTTGTTAAGGAGAAGGTTCTAACTAGAATTAAATAAGCATGATTAAAGTAGAATTGAAGACTAAAATAGGAATGAAAATAATAAGAGCATTTAATGTGGTTTCCAGTTCATGTACCGGGCCTAGATAAATTTTATTTCATGAAACTGAAAGAATTTATATGTATGAATAAGATCATTGAGAGGCATTGCTAGAAATGGTTTGGTATTAAACAAACATCTTGCCTTTTAAAAAATGGATAAAGGTTGTGAACCCTGACATTTATCTCTGGAAATTTCTGAAGCAGATTAGGAAATAGATATGTTTTACACACTCAGGAAAGGAAATAACAAGCTCTAGAAAGCAGTATGGAGTGTGTCCTGCCTGATTTAGAATGGTTTGTCTTTGATGGGATTATGAGGCCTTTAAATGAAAGGACTACAATGATAGTTACATTTTATATGGATTTCAACAAGCTTTTGCCATAAGATGCGTATAGACAAAGTTGACATGTGTGACATAGACTATAATAGTACTTTTAAGTGATTAGTGGCTAGTTGAGCTGTTTTTAAATTGATGTCAAACTGGAAAGAAATGTCTAATGATAGAACATTGCTCTTGTTTTTATCTTATTCAATTTTTTTCATTAGTAGCTTTGAAAGTAATCTTAGAGGCATAATTTATATTCTAGATGACAAAAGACAAGATTCAAAAATATTTTGAATGATAATCTAAAACCACAAAATGAAATTTGGTTAAAACAAACATTATAAACCAGAATTCACATTTTTTTAATTACACAAATAAAGTCCAAGATAGGCATAAACAAGGGACATGTGAATTTTTAAAAAAAAAATATACGTATCTGGACTTAGGGTTTTAGTTGACTGCAAATCCAGTATGAGTCAGTATTTTTTTGTATATGTCAAAAAGCCAGCACAGTCTTAGGTGTCTTAATAGAAGAATAGCATCTAGATCAAGGAGAGCACTAATCTCCTTTGCCCTTGCTGGTCAGGTCACATCTCAGGGCTGTGTAGTTCTGGGTGCTCTATTTTAAGAGAGAAAAAAAACAAAGCAGAAGCCACCCAGAGGGTGGAATCAGGATGAGGAATGGTTCATTTCTCTCTTCCATTCATCAAACATTTACTGAGTATCTACTGGGTGCCCAACTCTGAGGTTGGCAGAATTAAGGGTGTATAAGTTGTAGAAGAGATTTAAGAGATACATAATAGATGAATTTAGAAATGCAAAGTTCTGTCTTATGGAGAGATTTGATCTACCATCTGTTAACTCCACATGATGGAACTACTAGGACTAATGACTATAATTCACAAGGAAGTGGATTTGGGTTCCCAATATTTAAGAAGCATTTCTACGGAACTATAGTTATCTTTTTCAGAAATTTTGAAACTTCCCCAGTGTCACACGCTAATGGGTGGCAGAAGTAGGATAGAAGTACAAGCTTTGGGATTCACAAGCCAGAGCCTTTGTCTGTGCCTCAATATTTACAGAGGGAATTTCTGCTTTGGAGGAGATTAGATAGATAACCTCTAAACCTTCTTCCAACTCTCAAGTTGTGTCTATAAGCCATTTGATATGAAATGCTCTTTATTGGTTCTCAGTGTTTACATGTATAGAATTGGTGAATTTGGAAAAAATAATCTCTAAGGTTCAATAAATGATTTCTTGAAGTTGCTTCTTTGAATAAGAATCTTCAAATTTATAATGCATATTAGTCTCACAACTGTGACTTATACATTACTAATTAAAATTAAAAAATGCTTGTTCCTAGATATAAAAGTATAGAACTCAGATTTTTTAAATTGTGGTGGTCAGGCAGAGTTAAGTTCTTCTCTTGTTGGACATGTTTCAAAGAGATGGATCCATGATTTAAAACATGAAAGCAAAGATCCAAGAAGAAATTGTGAATACTCTGTGAGCCATTTTAGATGTCACAATAGTTATTTGGAGAAAGAAGCTGGAGTTCCATATCCTCGGAGTTTATTTCCTCCTCATTCTTCTTCTACACAGAGCAGGAAAGGATGGTGACCTAGATACACAGTCAGAGGGCAGCAATGTTGAACTTTCTCAGACACAGCTGAGTAACTTGGGTCTGGCTGTTTATGGGACCCAGAAGTCTAGGACTAAGAGGTGACGACAGGAACTGTCTGTAAATACAAGGGGCCGTGGCAGGAAGACAGAGGCCTGGGAAAGGAATAGAGGGAAGAAAAGTAACTTTTATCAGGTGTGAAATTGACAAAAACAATTTGTTTAATGGGAAATGCCCTAAATCCACACTATCTCCCCCTCAAGACCTGCTTTTTCTCCTACCCTGTAGATTGGGGCTCCTAAGTGGATGAGCCAATACTCAAAGTAATATGCAAGACCAGGGGTATGGATCACAATGTTTATGGTGTATACTATTGTAAACCTTTTATAGGGTACTTGGGTGGGTGGAGGTGGCCAGTGTTTCCAGGAAACTAAAAATGTGGCTTGGGCTTGTTCTCCCTTCTCTCAGAACTCCTAATCCTTTATACTATATTAGTGTTTTCCGACTTTTTTTGAAAACTTCAATCCAGAGTAAGAAATAAATTTTACTTTGAATCCTGTCATGAACACATGCATAAGTACAGCCATGTACATGGATATACCCATGCACATATCTGAGATACACACACACACACACACACACATACATGTAATTCTCATATATTTTCTATTCTAATCTGTTTGTATTTCGATTTCTTAAAATGTTGCCACAAGTAACTTCCAATCATGTCCACAATTTGAGGAATATTGTTGTATAACTACAAAGTTTAAAATGACTGTGAAAGTACCCTGATACATGGATCCAAAAGACTCTACACTGAAAGCAGTGATTCTCAGATGGTGCCATTTCATCCTCAGGGGACACGTAGCAATGTCTGGAGATACTTTTGACTTTCACAGCTAGCATCTACTTAGGAGTCTAGAGGAGAAGGGGTGCACTAAACATTTTACAATGCATAGAACAGCCCTCGACTCCACAACAAAGAATTAGCAGTTCAAAGCATCCATAGTACCAAGATCAAAAACCCTGTTACAGGGATCATAAAATGAGTCAACACTTGTAATCTACTGTAGGCCTATTTGGAATAATAGAAGCTGTCCATAAACACAAGAAGGAGCCATTCAGGATCAGTTTTAACCTCCTTACCCATTTCTGTCTCTTTTTCTTTAAACTGTAGTTGTTAGCTTAGGATGAAGTTTGAGCATAACAACCTTTGGGTTTTCTCTGAGGTTCAACCCAGTGAATAAATATGCCATAAGGAATGAACTTGTCATTTTCTTTCATTGAGAATGCACCAGATATTTTTTTGAATATTTATAGGTTTTCTATTTTATGATTCACTATTTTCCCAGTCTCTTTCCTATTAAACCATTTATTCAGGTCCCTTCCTCACTTAGTCATGGCAGAACGCTTGAAAAGAAGAGAAGCAAATTTGGCTAACTGGATTAGACATCATCTCTAGAGTGTTCTCCCCTTACTTATGAAATTTGATTCTGCTATTTTGATGGAAAATGACCTTCTGCTAACCTTGAAGTGTTATCATAAGCCCTGCTGTTAAACTATCTCCTTTTTAGCCACTGGTTCATTCATTCCTCTATCTATAGCTATTTCAGACCAGTTTTCCTTGAGCATGGAGGAGACATGCATTCCTGGTGTGATGGCAAGCCTTCATCCTCCACATCCTCCTTCTGTGCCTGATATAAGAGAGACTCTTAAATGTCTTTGTCAGCCTGTTGCTTTTTGACGTGTTATTGGTTATTTCTGGGCCCCCTAATATGCTCTAGACTGCCATATGCTCTACATCTTTCAGAGATGGCTTGACATAAAAGACCTGATTTAGGTTTTCCCCTTCTTTTCTTTGGATAAAGATAAAATGCATGACAGATATCTCTCTAAATCAAATATCAAAACTGGAATAGTGATGGAAAATAAAACCAATGCTATTTGAGGTTATTATCTACCATATTTATTTTAGCATATTTACCTCATGCATCTTGAATTACATAAACAACAACATTTGTATTTAGTAAATGACTTATTATAAGTAATTTATAATAAACAGTGGGAAGGACACATGTGTGTATCCACCTTGAAACTTTAGATTTTTATACAGATTCCAGAAGTTGATGTTGAAAAGCTACTGTGGTGCATCAGTTTCATCCCTTTTGCTTTAAGAGTGCTATAGGGACACAGATCTGTTTTTTATCTTCCTACTCCTATGCTAAAAATATAAAGACAATGTGTGGACTAGAAAGATGCAGGGAGGTAACAAGGAAGGGTCAAGGGATCAGTCTCTCTTCTAACACTCCTATGCCTAATCTGTTTGTTCTCTCTGCTCTTGCTCAGTTTCTAAGTTGATAAAGTTAGATAAAGAAATGATGGTATGTATGGTGCTTCACTTCAGAGCAGAACGATAGAATAAAATACAGGTATGGACACGAGAGAAGAGATTCTACCCTCTTTGTTGTTAGCAAGCACCTATTGGCATTCAGTCCTACCTAGGTGTCAGACAAGGCTAATTATACCAGATCCCTGTATCTAGCCATTTATAACTTTAGAAAAGTATCATGTGTAATAATAAAACATGTCTTAGAATTGGAGTACGGCTCACAAATTTTAGCAGTTGTATTAAATGAGGAGCAGGGGTAGTTGTGATTTTCTTGGTTTGGGCTTTGTTGTTTTTCTTTCTAGACTGGAATGTCTGGTTTTCAGGATAATATACCAGCCCTCATAAGTGCTGTGCATTTTGTACACAAGAAAGAGTTGTTGCCCTTAGCCTTCTACACATGCTGCCTGGGACTCAGCCCAATGTCTGAGAGAAAGTTTTTGCTTTCTGAGAGGAGAAGAAAGAGGAGAAAAGGCCTGGGCAAGAAAATTCTGGAAAGAGGGTGAATGTTTAAATCTCATGTAGTGCAAGCATGTAGTCTGTAAGGTATGGAAAAGAATAAGAAAAGCTGGCACCCAGAAGCCCCTTGTCAACAGAAGCCACTTTGTAACCTCTGTACCTAGTTGTAAACCTAAAGTTTGTTTCACTTCTGCCAATTTGTGTGAGTCTTATTTCGTACATCCCTAGGGCCAACTTTCAGGGCCTTCTGTTGACCAGCTCTGGGCCTCAAGTTTGAAGTCCTTGACAGTGTCTTTCTTCTGTTAGCAGTTGGCATTTTACTTGGAGGTTTCAGTTCTCTTTGTGGTTAGTTCTCCCAGTTAACTCCCACAAATTCATTTAACTTACTGATTCATCATTATCATTGGATGCTTGATTTTACCTTTTCAGACTTTGATGCTTCTTTCCAATATTCCCACTTAGAGTTTGATAAGTTTTCTTATAGATTTGTATAAATTCACCATTTTGCCACATACTAAAATTCATCTTGTACTCAACATATGTGCACAAGATGCCAAATCACTATAGAAAGAGAATAAAAAGGAAATCCTTGCTATAATGCAGTGCAAGGTCCTGTCCCCACCACGTGATGCCAATTCAGAAGAATACAGCTCCTATCTTGTAAGGCATGCCCAAAAGATGACTGATGCCCAAATTAGCTGTTGTATAATGTGCTTAGTCTAGGAAGGAATGGATAGATGCTGAGATACCTTTGAAGAGTTTGAATCACAGACATTTTTGGCTCCAGACAACAGAAATAAGGGCAGAGTGGCTTATTATTTGCATATGTGAATGTGAAGCATAGTTAGAACTAATTCTGTCTGAATGTGTCTTATTCTTTGATTCTCCAGGCTTCTCAAAGATTTTGATTAGCAAGACTTTGTCCCTCTCTTGCAGATCTCTTAGATGACATCCTAGTACATATTGTTCACTTCCATGAAAGGCACAGAAGTGTATGTGGCTTGAGGTGAAGAAGGGAGTCCTTGGGTCACTTGATCCTCTGCAGAGAACTTAATCAGGTCATCACAACCTTCTCCCTCTGGTGACCCTCTTCTATAAACAGGAACAGGAATTCTTGCCACTGGATCCCTCTCATCAGGAGGCTTAGGCTTGCTGAATGAAAAGCCCTGTGAAAAGGAGATGCAGCCCTAATAATAACAGACACGATCGCGATGGCTATTTTGGGCTAGAGCAGCTTTGTGCCGCTCTTGATCTCCATCGATGTCTGCCATTCCTGCCCTGCTATTACCTTTCAGACTTCCTATTCTTAGAATCATTTGTGAGCCCTGGGCTTGGGGGATTGCAGCCCCCAGGACTGGAATGCCCAGCTTGAGCGGAATGCAGACTGTCTGGCAGAGTGGAGGTTAAATAAAGTTTGCCTTGGCAGCCCCTTCTGCTCTTGGACGGGTTACAAGTAATTTGGGTATAGGAGCAATGGTGTGAGCTGCTATGTGGTATGGTCCCAAACAGACTTCTGGACATGAACAGAAGTGGTAGAAGGTCCATCCATGACCAGCTTAGCCATGCCAGCCTCCAACCAGGTCTACTAAGGAGACCTTGACAGTCTTAAACCTCAGCTAGTGATTATGTCACTCTGGAAAAAAAAAATACAGGAACAAATAATGTTGAGACACCTTCTGGGTTTTTAGTTGAACTTTGGATTTGGTATATGGAAGAAAAAAGGGGAAGTATTTGTTATGCTGAAAACAGTTGTCACTTAACATACGTTTTTGAGCATAAAATATTTTGGGAAATTTTTATGAAGTAGGAGACACAGAACTCTTGTGCCACTTACAATTGAGTTGAAGAAGCAAAGATATAAACAAATGAGAAATCATTCATACTCTAAAGTAAAATATTAGCTCCAAACTTGTGATCCAGCACTAAGGACTAGAACAGGTCTCAGCAGGAAGAGAGCACCTCTGAATGAGCAGGTCAAGAAGGACCTCCCGGAGGAGGTACAGCTAAACAAGGAGTGTTAAAGTGGCAGACTTCTATTACTTGAGAGGAGAGGGCAGGTATAGAAACTCCTCAAAATAGGTCATAGGGACTTGAAGACCAACTGGACATGCCAGGGTGACAAGAAAGAAGGTTAAGGGTTTGTTGTGTGAAAATCACGAAACCCTTAACTCTGAAGGCTGTGTGTACAGGTTACTTAGAAGGTTCTAATGATTCCTACTGGAAAGGTTAGATGCAACCTTAACTCAAGATTGAGGCCCTTTTAGTGTTCTGTTCTATAAAACCCTTGTACAACATGTGGCTCAGAGTGAATCAGTAAATAACACTATTATTGTTACTCAACTTCAAATTTTTAATCCCCATTATTGAATTGGCTTGGTTTTGATTTTGAGCATTGGTTGTGACTTTGCTTTGTCCTATTCTAATTGTTCACATGACTTATTCTATTTTAATCCACTGGGGATACTATAAGAAAATGCTATAAACTGAGTGGCTTATAAACAACTAGGTATATTTCATACAGTTCTGAAGGCTGGAAAGTTCAAGATCAAGGCACTAACAAATTTTATATCTTGCAAAGACCCACTTCCTGATTCATAGACTGCCGTCTTCCCCTGTGTCCTCACATGATCTCTTGGGCCTCTTTTATAAGGGCATTAATCACATCATGAGGGCTCTTCCTCCATGACCTAATCGCTTCACAGAGGCCTCACCTCCTAATACCATCTCATTGAGGGTTAGGATTTCAATATTTGAATCTAGGAGGGAGATATAAACATCCAGTTCATTGTCTTTCTGCACCATTTTTTTCCCCAGGTTAATCTGAGATTTCTTTTCTTTTGTATCATAGGTGGCTAGAAGTGCAGGTAGCTAATCTCACGTGTCCACAGCACTGGGTGCAGTACCTCCGGCTTCTTCGGGAGTCCATCTGGCCTGGTGGAGTTCTTCCCAAGTTTCCGCGGCCTGTAAGGACTCAGGAACAGAAAGTGGCTACTGAGAAGCAAGCTTTGCAGAGCCTGATGGGAGTCCTGCCAGGTAATTGGATAAAGAGATTGATTATATTGAGAGCTCTTCTCCTCCCATCCTGCTTTGCCACCATTGCCCCACATCCTTCCCCATTTTCAGAAGAGCTCTGAACATAGCTAGACTCAAAAATCTATTGATCCCCCTACCCACCCATTTTGCCAACTAATAGGAAAATGGTCATGGCTGTGATTCTTTTAGTCCTCACTTAGGTGATGACAAAACAGTGAAATGGATCACTGTGGCCACACCCTAAATATTAGGGGAGAATCCTGTAGGTATTTGGGTTCATAATCCTTGGGCAGGTCTAAGGAAGCTGTGCCCTTCCCACCAGATGAAAACTTGGTTTTCTGCCAATTCATGGCATCTTGGGACCAGGGAAGAACATGATACATCCTACAAAAACTTAGACTTCATAAATTGAGCCCTTAATAGTAAGGAGAGACAAAACCCAAGAAAGTTTTTCTTCCTTTATGTTGTTTTAAAGGGCAGGAAAGGCAGCTTGTCACCTGTGGCTGTGGTAACTAGATGACAGTGGTGAATGCAACTCTGGGCAGTCTGTTTTATTTACCCTTATTTACCCTAACCTTCTCTTCTCCAACCTAAACCATTACCTCATAAGTAATACCAGTTCTTTTGTGGCAGGTTACAAAATTATTTCTTGAGGCCTATTTTTATTTAGGCACCTAACTGAAGAAACTTATTTTTCTTGACTTTAGTTTAGGAAATTTTGGTTTAACTACATGGTTTAGAGGTATGCCAAAATTACTGAATCTTTGTAAGATGGCAGAGATCCTGGGGAGACAATCTCCTTAGACCCTAAGACTTAAGTAGTAACAAAAAATTCTCTTTTTTTTTTTTTTTCACACTAGATTGTTTAATAGAAATCCTAGGGGTGAACAAATGCCAGTTGAGCTGGAGTCTAGTCTTGGAATCATTACAGCAGCCACTCATCAACAGGTAGGCTAAAACATGTGTACCCAGTATCAACACAGATAAGGCTGTCTGTGGTCCCAGAGGTATGCAGGGTTTCTAAAGCCCACATTGAGAATGGAATTCTAGACTTGCTATGGACTTGACTGCAAAGTCTAAGTCCAGGTTCCATACACATTAAGTAAAATCCAGACTTCTGAGCAGGTCATTTTATGGTAGTAAGTGACTATGGGACCAGCCCCCATTTGTATTTGGAAGAACTCAGCACAGAACTCCATATGAGCTGCTAAAACCCTGTTCCAGGCTCGTCCAGTGTGCTTAACAGTTCTTTCCACCATCTGCCAGCCATGTTAACACTGCAAGAACATACCTTGGCCTATGCATTATAAGCCACATAATGATTTTTATTAATTTTTATTGGTGCTTTATAATTATACATAATAGTTGGATGTGAGGGCAATCTGGCTACTACATCTATTACCCCATTGATTTCCAGAGTTGATTAGGCTGATCTGGCTGGTGAGGCAGGCATTCCCTTCCTTCATCACTGTTCCCTGTGCATTCTTTCAGAAGCTGGACACTTAGTAAAGAGGATAACCTTCCCCTAAGAGGAAGCCCATTCTTCAGTCAAGGGCGTATGAGTAGCTGTGCTCCCCTTAGAATTTTTAACATAGAATTATAGATTTTTAACATAGAATCCTAGCCTCACTGCAAAACTTGACCAGTGTTGAGATTAGGGGTTGTCTCTGCTTAATATGAAATAGATGAGATTGTGTCTTTCAACTGCCACTCCTCAAGAGTCCTGACTTTGTCTCACTGTCTATAAGGTAGCCTATAAATCTGTAGTTATTAATCTTAAGAAGAAGCAGTAGTTAGTAATGTGATATCACAGGGATTTTCCCTCATAGTTCTTCAGAATAGTCTTATGTGCTAATGTAAAAAGAAGTGGCAATTTATAAAATCTAGTCTCAAGTACTGTTATTGCCATTATTATGGTTGTAGCTTTTAGTAATTCAACAAACACTTATTAGTAGTTCAGTAAACATCTTGGGAGACACTTTATCAAAATGCTGCAGTTTAAAGTTATCAGTAACGGGTGAAGGGGGAAGCTAAAATAAATGTCACAAATAGGATCTTATGTTTCTTGACTCAGCCAGATTCTTCTCTAAGTTGTTTTATCTATTTGTTTCAGACATTTGATTTACTGCCTTGGAGACATCATCATAGAATTCTTGAATCTCAGTGCATCTGATGAGGAATCTGCCTCAAACACTTCTGCCTCAGATACCCCAGGCATCTCCAAGAGGATGGGAGTCTCCCCTTAGCTAGGGGTTATTCACATGATCTTCACAGGTTGAGAAAGGAGACTTAGCCACCCAGAGACCAGTCAGGATGCCCGGACCTCAGGAATCACCTTACAAGGCCTAGGTTTCAGTGGCTCAATTCTCCTATGAGTCCCACTCCATTTGTAGTAGGTGACAAGGATATATATGTACAATTGCATGCATATTCATGTCCATGGCTTTTTTTTTTTTTTTTTTTTGTGGTGTTTGTATTGTTGCTTGTGGTAGATCCTGTGTACTTTGGAGAAGGAAGCTGTGAAGTAGAGGAATGAGCCCCTTTTGCTTCTCCTTTTGCCCTCCTCTGTAAGACTGCCAGAAATCTGATCCTGTACATACATGTGCCTAATCCATGAACACACAAGATCAAGATCTGGAAAGAATAAGAGAAAACTATAGCCAGATATCCTTGGAAGAGAAAACAATCTTCTGAGCTCTCTGTTCCCACCTGGAAACTAAAAATTCATTCAGGGCCACTCCTGAAAGTCAGATTCCCTGGTCCTACCTAGTTTCCTAACAATTCTAAAAGAAGAGGGAAGGAAAATATTTCTTAAGGGACTTCTCACTCATTGGCTGTTGTCCAGCACAGCAGCCTAATGGAGGGTGCTGTGAATGCTGCTCCCTTGGGTGGCCACACTTTTCCTCTCCAGAAGGTTTCAAAGCAAACTGCCAGAACTTCTGGTAAATCCACCCCAGCCTTCACACCCTTTCCTGAAAGGGATTTGCAACACAGATTTTATTTATTAGCTTTCCTCCCAACCCCCTGCCCAAAAGCCATTGAGTTATTGGATTTGTGACCTTCCTTCTATCTTCAACACAATCACATGGGAAATTATATATATATATATATATATATATATATATATTCAGCCTCAATGTTTCCAAAGAGAAGGGAAAGTACTTGCTCCATGACTGGGGATGCCCAGAAACCCAGAGAGTAAAGAGTTCTTTCTCCATACGTCTTTAGCAGAAAGGTTTTACTCTGAACAGATAATATTAGCATACTTGCAGGGATTAGTTTTAACTTTCTGCTCCTTAATGATCTAGTTAGTCTTTAAGAACCAAGCAATGAGGACAGGTGCTCCAGCAGATTGTAGTGTCCACTAGAGAGATGGAACAGTTCAAAGGAATTGCCAGTAGAAAAGGGGCCGTATGGAGTTACAAGGAAAGTGCCGCCCATTCAGTGTACATGAATATCTGGTGAAAAAAAGTTTCCAGGGTGCCACCAGGAGACCATGGCTAACCCCTCAGCCCTTTAGCATCACACCTGCCTCTTTGTACCCTGTTTTCACTGAACCATGAAAATCTTCTTACAGGGAGAAGAAGAGTCTTTAAGAATTAGACCAATTAGAATGGGGTGGGGCATCAAGAACCAACATCTGGGTTCTTGTAGACTTTGAAGTAGGTAACGAGCACACAATTAAAGTTGTTCGTAGAAAAAAGTTGTGAAACCATGTTACTTTTTACCTCCTTTGGTGGCTCCTAACCGTAGTTATGTTATGTTGTAATCAAAAGGCTTAGGTATGCTACTCTTGCCAAAGGGCAAGGAAATGAATGAGATAATCATTCATGACCCCTTCTGGCCTTAAAGTTGATTATGACAGTAACTTGACTTTAAAGTTCTGGAAGCATCTTCTACCCTAGACTTTCACAACAGGGTAGCTTGTGGAATTGCAGGGGTCTGGCAGGATACTTTAAAGCTGATCCTGTGACTCTTTCAGTAAAGACCATTCTACTTTGGTGAGACGGAGATGGGTAGCTCTACCCTTCTTTCCCCATACTTTCCCCTCATGTGTATCTGCAGACCTAGATTGCTTTAAATTCACTATCGGTTCTGGCTCAGATGCAGCACAAAGTCGGTGGACGATAACCTGACACACCATAAAATTCCTATAACTGTGAATTCTAAGGAATCTTTTGACACTTCCATCCCATAAAACTTGCTTGCATTTCATGTTATATAAGAGATCCCACCCATGCTCCACCTGCCCCTAAAAGATAAGCTATCCTCACAGTCCATTGGAAGGAAATGGGTTAGCCTAGACAAAAAGCTTGTCAGTCCACCTCTGATCCTAAATATATAACCACTATAATACACTAAACTAAGCTGCCTTTTATGTTACAGAGAAAAATAAAATCAAATTTTCATTTTTAAGAAGTCTATAACATAAGAGCTAGCAAACTTGTTTGTTAGTTTGCTTTAGAGAAGGAAAAGTTTATTTTGGCTTCCAGTTTCTGAAGTCTCCTTCCACAGATGGCTGACTCCACAGCTCTAAGCCACGGTGAGGCAGAACATCACAGCAGAAGGTCATGACAGAAGAAAGCAGAAGCTAGCAAATTTTTTCTTTAAGGGGCTAGAGAGTAAATATTTCAGCCTTCATGGCTATCTGGTCTCTATTACCTAGCTCTTCCATTGTAGTGTGCAGACAGCCATCGACAATTCACAAAAATAAGTGTAGCTGTGTTCCAGTAAAATTTGACTTACAAAAAACAGGTAGCTGACCAGATTTGACCCATGAATTATAATTTGCAGAGCCTTGGTCTAGCGTCTAGCAAGTTAGAATAATGCTTATCAAACTTCCACATGCCTGCAATTCATTCACCTGGGATCTTGGGAAAAATGTAAGTTTTGATTGATTTGTCTGGAATGAGGCTTAGTAAACGTACTAGTGCTATGCTATAAAAATGTCCATGACCTGATTATCTCACCCCTTCACTGGGTGAGGAAGCAGTTGGAGATGCCCGTTTTCAGGAACCCATTCAGCCAAGCTACCCGTTTATCCCTCGCAGTGGAGCAAGATGTGTTTTCCCATGATGAAGAGAGGAAGGTTAGTCAACTCTTCTGGATAGGAAAGGGGACAGGAACCAGGGAAGGAGTGGTAATTGGGAAGGAAGGGAAACCATGATGCTTTTGTAGTTTAAGGCCCAACTGGGAAAGCTCTGCCATGACTTGGCCCCTCTTGTTTCCTTTCCACTGGAAATGCCAGAAATCATAGGGCAGTTTTGGCTCACACTGCTTTTGTGGATAAGAGAATGAAACCATTGAGGGGTGAATTTGAGCACACAAATGACCATCACTTGAGAGAGATGGATACACACAAACAGGATTTCTCAGGAAAAAAGCAGTGAGGGAGACATTGCCCCAAACATAATGTTCGCACCCTGAACCTCACCTGTGTGTGTACACACACACACACACACACACACATACATATCTAAACCAAAAAGAATATCTAGGTGTCAAGCAAGAAACAAGTGAAACTCATTAAGTGAAGCTTTTTCAGGATGTGGCTCAGTGGCAGCAGTGAAGGAAGCAGACACAGCTCTGAAATGGCTGAGAAAACATGGACACCAACAGTCACCTTAGCAGATACACTGAGCTATTCTCAGACTTGTTGAGCCTTCTTGCTGTCTCCCTCTCACTTCTCATCAGTTTCTGGTCTGAAAGTCCATTTTGACACTGTTTTCTTGGAAGTGAAAACAAGCATGTAACAGGATGCAGAGAACTGGCTTGATATCTGACAACTGGACTTCTCTACATGTCTTTACTTTTCAGACTTCACTTGCAACTGCTTCTGTAGGAGTCACTAGCAGTTACTGGGTTGGGAGGGAAGAATAAAAGAACAAGAGAAGGCACAGTATCTAGATTCAAACTTAGACAACATGTCTTGAAGTGACGTTTTCTGTGCTTTTTATCCTAAAGTAGATCCCTTTGTTACTAGCCAGTATTGGTTAGGTAATGAAAACTAATTTTAGCATCAAAGTGTTATAATGATTAAGAAGGTAAGTGTGTGGTTCATATATAGACATCATCCACACTTTGTCTTTTGTTTTTCCTTCTGCTTACATCATGTCACCACTGCACCTAGTTATTATAAACAAAGGAGGGTTGTTATGATTACTTCTAGAAACTTGGATTGACTCCTGAGGATAAAGACCAAGTTAGATAAACACCAAAGTCTCTGATTGCAGATAAAGAGACTAACATGTCCACAGAAGCTGACTTTTGTGTCTCAGATCAAATTGGATTTGGTGACCAATAAGCACAGATACTCAACCCTCTTGCCTGTCTCCCCTGCTGAGGAATCATTCTTCTCCAGTTGTTATTTAAAATATTAACCATGAATCTTGCCATGAGGGAGAAGATACCTTAATAAGGGAGGAAACCTCTTTTGAAGTTCATGGCCTTTATAAATATTGCTCATATTAAGTCCAACTTCATAAAGTGATAGCAAGTCAGTTCCTTTCCAGCTGCATATGGTTGTACTCAAAAGAACCTTATGTTACTGAGGAATGCAAATGATTCAAGAACAGTGAAGGCATCTTCCATTAAGGTTTCATGAGTTTCTGAGTCACATAGGCTTGATTGTCAGACTTTTTCATGGGGAAGAATCCATTATAGAGATTATCATTTTTTGATGGCAACAAACACATTTTGTATCTCTTTTACTCCTATTATATCCCTATGCCTCCCCAACCTTTCTTCTCCCCCTTTCTCTCTCTCTGAGATACACACACACACACACATATATATATACATACATACATATATATGTATGTATATATATAATGTGTGTGTGTGTATATATATGTGTGTATATATATATATATATATATATATATATATATATATATAATGCTGAATTAAAGCGGAAGGGGCAGTAACAACACTATATATTATACACACACACACACACATATTATATATGAATGATGTAAAGCCAGGCTTTGCTTATTTAAGAGGTAAAATATGTGAATAAATCCAATGGAAAAAAATTGCCAGGGATATAAGATGGCAGCCGGGACAACAGAGTGACAAATTTTCATCTTTAGGAACTTAGTATATCTTTATTTCACAGCAAGTATCAAATGAAAGAAGTTTATTCTTTTATTTTCCATGCCAAAACAGTACTGGTTCTCATCTAAGTATGTGGGCCATAAGGTTTAAAAAAAAAAAAAAAAAAAAAAAAGTTTTTAAAAAAATGTGTCTCCATTTGAAAATGGTTTTTTAAATCATTCAGTCATAAAAATAACCAACATCCCTGCTGATTCCACAGCCCTTTCCCCCAACTGCACCTACTTTTCATCTAAGATCAGGAGTAAACCAAATATCTGCCTAAAGAAAATAATATCAACTTCTTCCTGCCTCAGACACAAATCTGCAAGGAATACAATTACTATGAAGAGAAAATCAACACAATTTTCCCTTCCCCCTGCTATTTGAATTCTTTAAAATTATCCTTGAGTTCCTTTAAAAGTCTATTTCTCAGTTTGTCTAAGCCATGTATGTATAAGATACCACAAGGAAAACTCTTCAAAGTTTGTAGTAAATATGAAGAAAAGGAAGGATAGCATAGAGTATATGCTGTCTTTCCCACCACATTTGCAACTATTTGCACAAACCTGACAGATCAAAATGAGTCAGCTTGTGGTTAGAATGAGAAGGAAGCCAAGACCTCTGGTTACAATGCTGCTTTATGGCAATAAAATCACCTGTTGTTTCTGTCTGAAGAATAATTGTCAGTCCATTGATGGAAAAGAAGGAGCAGACAGAGGAGTGAGTTCAGTCTGAGAATCAAAACTATTATTCATTTTATAAAAAGGAGAATCTCTAGACAACTTAGTGCTTGGGTCATATATTAGTTTAAAGTATGCCTGCATAAGAAGAATTGCATCTGTTGTAGAATGAAGTCCATGCCTCATGCCAGTGCACATTTGCACAACATATGATGTGGGATAGTCTCTAGAGCCAAGATTGGTTCTGTATCCACCCTGGGGCAGGTTGGTTAGTCTCCAGTGTAAACCTCCTTGGGATTAACCACTTATTCCAGTGGAGAGCACTGGATAATTAATACCAGATCTGTCCCAGACAGCTTTGTATATCTTCATATGAGTGAGGACCCAAAGTTTCCTTTTCAGTGGCTCTGTTTGGATGGGGTAGAGAAATCTGTTGTTACAATGTTTAAAAGCAAAGCTATATCCATATACATGGGTGTACCTTGCATAGATATGATCTTGGGAATGGCAGATGGTGTATACAAGGAAGAGCTTGTCTGGATAGTTAAGGGGGGGAATAAGTTTGCACATGTGAATACAGCAATAATATCTGTAGCATTTCTGTTTGCAGGAGCAAGATTATGTCTTTTTAGCAATCTGGAAAGGATAGAGGCAAGAGCTTGTGTTTCAGCATGCTCTGCATCCTGAGGTTTTGGAAATGGAAATGTGCCTACTGTTGGGGGTGGGGGCAGAGATGACCTGAGTTCTTTATAGGATTAAGGTTTCTGTGGATCTTTTCCAAGTGATGGAAATTTTCTTCGTTTAGTCTTTTTCATACAACCATTCTTGAACCTATAGGTTGACTCACGCAATTGCTTCTCTATATTCATTTCTGAAGCCCTTTTATTAAAAACAAGAGCAGAAAATGGCCTTAAAAAACTGTTCGTATCTCTATCATTTCTCCTTTTCTTGTACAGTGCCCAAATTGTTTTCTCTTTATCCCTAATTTTTCCTCAACTTATCAGTCTATGTGGGTAATTTGGCCCACAAGTCTATCTTTTTGATAGTAAATTAATATTGGCATCAACTTAACTTTATGGGTAAGCCTTAATTGTGAATATTTCCTGAACTTGACTCCATAGTTGTTATTCTGTGAGAAACATTGGCCCAATCTCCATCTGTGCAATCAGAATAGCCATCAAGCCTGAGATTTTGATAAATTATTCATATGTTGCTCACTATTCACTAGAAAATTTAGCTGTACAGATATCTTCCTTGATTCTAAGTTCAGATTCTGAGTTTCAAATAGTCTAGTGACTTGAATTTCCTATTGCAAATATGTTGTAAAAACAGCTTAGACACTGGAAAATATAGCAACTTCTAGAAACACTGATAAAGCCACTTGCCCCGGATAACTTCTACACTTTCAACTTCCTAGAGAAACTTTCTGAATACTGTGAAAATGCTGATTAATTAGAGCTCAGATGGTATAGGGAGGGGAAATATGTGCAAAAGCAAAGGAAGAAAAACTGTCATTAATTGGATCTCTTCATTCTATGTACCTGCTTCCTACCTTCAGTGATAGACAATATGTAATAAGCTCCTTTTAAAAATTTGTTTAAAAATGTAAATAAGTTCATCTTAAAGTCAGCACAAATTGGTTGGCAAATACACAACTGTCTTCACTGAGTGACAGTCCAATTTCCATCTAATCTGCCCATAGATAATGCCTATTGCCTCTGTTTTTCTGCTGGCCTATAAGCTCTTTGCAGGCAGATTATCTTGTTTATTGTAATCTCTCCACCATTTAGTGCCCAACCAGGCTTAATTTTCTCCTTATATAGTCTCTCAAATCACAAATTTCCCAGAGCCTTGGCCAATCTCTCCATCCTGTGCACAAGGTAATGATGCTAGTGATAGACTCTGCACAGTTGCTTGGTCCATAGAAGAAGTTGGCAACCTTCTTGTGTCAGTGAGCAACATTTTTCTTTCCTTCTGGTAAACTTGGAATCCTAATGACCATCTGACAATTTTCTTTCCATCTTCTTGTACACCATAGAACCTTAAGAACCCTCCTGACTAAACCAAAGAGCAAGAACACACAGTTCCCAGCAAGCAAAGACAAAGCCTTAAGCTCTTGTCTCCCCGAGACTTTGCCTTTGCTAGGAAAATATACCAACAGAAGATAGGTTGCTTAACCTCAACCTGCAAAGAAGGGGGTTCTGGAGCTGCAGCTGCCTCTATCTAAAACTTGCAAAGCTCCAAGACTGTTGCCACAGTAACCAGCGAGCTCCTGCTTCTAATGCCTTTGACACAGCTTGTCTAATCTGAGGTGGAAATGTCCCCAGAAGCAGACCCCAGGCTGGCAGCTCTTAACTGTGACCCACCTCATAAGCACATATCCGGCAAAAGCCTCTTGGTTGCTGGGGTGAATCAGTCTCTGATCACCACAGGAGGAGTCTGATGAACTCCAAGGGTGTTGCTCTTTTTTTCACTTGCAGACAGACCCTCCAGCCACATCTCTTGGTGAAAGTGTTCATCTTGTGTGGTTTGTAATGCTGAGTTAAAGTGGAAGGGGGCAGTAACAACAAAGGGTGTGAATTCTCTTCCTGTTCTCAGGGCAGCTTCTCAGCAAACAATGTTAAAAAATAAAGGGGAGTATTAGGTCTGCCCCTGGGGAATTTGTTGACATTTAATGGCTATAATTGATTGTTTCAGCTCACAGATGCACCCACCACTGTAAAAGAATGCTGATTTCACTCTTATAGCACCTCTTGCTGTAGGAAAACAGGCGATTAATAGTATCCATGAGACCTAGATCATGTCTATTTAACTCTTCAGGCAATACAAATGCAGAGATGCTCATTTTATGCTTTGGAATTGTCACGATATGTCCTGTGACTTCCACTCACTCCAACTTTTGCCCCCCATCGCTGCCAAAGGAAAGCAATGAAATGGAAAGGCACATTTATCTGACTTGAGAGGAGCTGGCTTCTAGTCAAGGGTCCTAGAGACCTTGGACCAATCTCCTCCTTACCTACCTGGACTTCAGTATGTTCAATACAATGTTGGATGAGACCATAGATATGACCCCATCCAGCTTGACAACATCTATAGAGAGCAGGAATTGTCAGGTCTGGGCCAGTTTGGGGAAGGATAATGATGCTCTCTGAATGTTCATCATAAAAATGAATAATTATATTTCATCTTTACTTTTATCTCAGCAGGAATTTTCTTCATCTTCGCTTGGATCTGTCTAAATTTAAGGGAGGAAGCAAGGATAATGAAGGGGAGAGATGGAAAGAAATAAGGGAATATTATTCTTCCTGACAGGAATATCCTTGGCTTTCTCTGGACTCCTTAGATAAACAGTTCCTATCTTATCCTATGTTTTCCTTCTTTGAACCTGGCAAAATCAAGTCAATTCAGGATGTCATACATATTTAAAGAGTAAACTACATCATCAAATTTTCATGGAGTCCAAGGATCTATGTTCATGTCCAATTAGCCTTTCCCAGTAGTGTCGATGGTATTGATCATTAAAGGATCCACTTTTAATTTTCCATTTTCTGGAGTATTTTCCATTGGCCATCTTGTTTTATCCTCTCATTATTCTGAGGAATATACTTACATGAATTTAAATCTTGACCATCATTTTAAAGGTCATTTGGAGAGTTACCCCACATCCTCATTTTACTGAAAAGAAATAGCACAGAACTTGTCTTTGGCCAAGCTCATTTTCTCACTGTATTGGAAGGCCACAGCACAGTGATTGAGAACTTAATGACTCTGCCTACACACAACCAGGGAGAAATCCAATTCTGCTAGCTTTGTATCCTTGGGAAAATGGAGTAAACCTTCTGTGCCTTAGTTTCCTCATTCATTAAACAAAAAATAAGAATAGGGCTCACCTCTCAGAGAATGGTCAGACAAGGGAGCTTCAAGTTGATGTATTTAGAAACAGTTTCTAGCACACAATGCATAATACATGTTTATGACAAAACCAGGACTAGAACCAGAATCTTCCAACTTCTAACATTTCTGTACCCTACACCAATACTGTCCCTAATACACAGATGGGAACCTGAGTCTACAGTGTTGCAGTGAAAAGCCCATCCAAATTCTTTCTGTTCAGTGGGTCTTGCACCAAATGCTTCTGGTGCACACTGTCCTCCATAATCCTGAATAGGTGTCAACACGCTTAAGTTTTTTAAACGTATAAGCCCAGCACTATTTTCTAATACTACTGTCAGTCTGAAGCAGACTCTCCCAATCCTCTGGGGAAAGGGTCTTCTACCCATGGGTCTTAGGAGATAAAAAGACTTAGGGTGATTCCTTGCTATGGGCACACACTTGTTATTACCTCCAGATCTTATGTTGTGTGTCCACTGGAATGATCCTCAATGCCAGACTATTTGAATTGACCATTTATCATCCCCTGAGTGCTAGTCTTGTTTTTGCACCTTCATTGTGTACTTCCTGAGAAGTACACAATGTTGTATGTTGGTTTCTAACGCTCTAGAGCTCTTAATGAGATGCTCAGAAAATAATAAGTACACAAATATTTCTGGGTTTGTGAATTAATTGTGTGGTAGACTGCTGATGGCCTCCCAGAGTGGTTAACAGTGGTCCCACCTACTAGTTCCAAGTTCAGGGGGAACAAAGAACTTATCTAGACGCTCTCAACACCATCATTCCAGACCAAAGGGAGAAGTGATCTCTCTGCACTCACACCAGGTTATCTGCTACTAAGCCTCAGAACCTGTAGAACCTAAGCTCCATGTAGTGTGCTGGAACCAAACACAACCTTGTTCTACAGTTAAAAACAAGTGAAAGTCATCTGCCAGGGTCACTTGGCACCAAAGCTCTAAGACAGAAGGGGCTCTGGTTAAAGGGCAGCTCAAATCCAGGCATTAAAATAACCTGAATGGTGTCATTTTCTGATCAAATTCCTTTCCCTGTCGGGTTTGTGATTTTTGAGCCTGAGAATGTCCTTCATGGCTCAGGCTTCTCTGCTGTCACACTGGTCTCAGGCCTGGAATGTGAGCACTGACCGTTGAAGTCTGATGAAACTATGTCACAGTCCCAAAATGGAGAGACATTATCTCATAGATGGTGGCAGCAGGCAGGCACCAGTGTGCTGCTGGCAGGCAAGGCCCAGAATTTGGTCCTAAGAGTACTTCACACCCATGGCTCTCGGTGGACAGACGGTCTGATGCCCCAGACTTCAATCTGTGCTCTAGTAAGTTGAGATCTTGCACATCTTCATCCCCAGGAGACAGGAAGGCGCAGGCTGGGATGGAGAGCCTCATTTCTGGACAAGTCACATTGTCAGAAAAATCCCTTGTGTGTCTCAAAGCACCTGAGGGCTAGGGATGATTGCAGCCATTCACATGACAGAGGACGTGCACCCAGGGAGTGTAAGCCTCCAAACTTCCTTTACAGGGTTCCTGGGGGGCAAGATTGCTTCGCCCAAGGGCAGGTGGGGTTTGCTGCCCTATGAGATAACATCCCTATCAGCATTTGGAAGGGAGGAAGCCTCCAGGGGAGCCCATTAACCTCTCCTTGAGTAACAGCAACATCCAAGTCCTGATTATTTTGATCAGCAAAGGTCACTCAGATTAAGAGAAGCACTCTTTTATCCAGTCTTGGAAAGAGGGGTCTGACAGCTTCCTTCCTGCTTGGTCAGCTTGTTTTTACCACTTGCTTCCCATTGCTATGCTCTGAGATGCTTTGATTCCATCCAAGCCATTTGCCTATTAACATGTCCACTCTGCCTTCTCCCACTGCTTACCCTTCCTTACCAGAAGAGTCCATTTCTGAGTTTGCTGTGCCCTTTCCTCATGATCCAGACTAAAACTCCTCTTTGGCCAGCATCTCTGTCTGCCCCACCCTCTATCTCCACAACTCCTAAACAGCTAGAGTCTGCTCATGCATTTTTTTTTCCAGTGCTGGGAATGGAACCCAGGATCTGGTATGAGTTAGGCAAGAACTCTACCACTGAGCTACACTCCCAGCCCCTGCACATGCATTTGATGCTTGACATACTTCCTTTCACCATAGGCTACCCGCTTTTATATGGATAAGTGCATGTCTTTGAAAGCATCCTCCAGTATACACTGAGGGTTTGGGAACTACTAGTGCCAAGCAAGGAGTCTTGCCCACAATATTGACTTTTAGGAATGCTACTGCACTGTATCAATTCTAGTGGCCCCTTAGAATCAAACCTAAGACTGAATCCAGGATATGGCTACATTTCCCAACTCTCCCCAGTCTCCTTACTTTTCTTAAACATGGTAAGCCCATCCCTGTATCAGGCCTTTACACTCACTCTTTCCTACACCTGCTATAATCTTCCCTGAATGTCCCCATGGCTCACTCCCCACTCCATTGTCTGCCTCAATGCCACCTTCCCAGAAATCAGTTTCCTGACCATTCGTCTAAAAAATAGCATTCCTTATCCTATAATTCCTATCCTGCTTGATTTTCTTCCATAGCACTTACAACTAACCGATTTACATGATAGTATTTTAAAATATATTACATTATACAAAGGTTTGTAATTTTTTAAATTGAAACATAAGATGTATTTTTTATGGCATACAATGTGATGATATATTTACATATTGTGAACTGGCTAAATCACGCTATTTAATAGCATTGTCTCACATATATACCATTTTTTTGTAGCAAGAACACTTAAAATCTACTGCAATTTTCAAATGCATGTTATATTATCACCTGCAGTCACCATGTTGTTTGATAGATCTCTTGAGCGTACTCATCCCATGTAACCAAAATTCGGTGTCCTTTGACCAACATCTCCCTAATCCTCCAGCCCCTCAGCCACTAGTAACCACCATCTATTCTCTGTTTCTATGAGTTCAATTATTTTATATTCCATATATAAGTGAGGTCACACAGCATTTATCTTTCTGGTCCTCGCATATTTCACTTAACATAATGTCCTCAAGTTACAGTATATACTTTTAAATATTTTATTGTGTGCAACCCCTATAAGAATGACAACAAACCCACAAAGGCCATGACCTTCACAGCTTGTCCTACAGCTGTCTACAGTGTCAGGAATACTGTAGGAACTCACTCTTTGTTGAATGAGTGGATGAGTGAATGAACAAACAGGTGGACATTTCTCTGTAAAGTGAGGACCATTCTGTGTGCCAGTGTGACATGTAGTCAGGCCCACATGATAAAAGGTTTCCTTTCAAAGAACTGAAACAGTATTTGAACTATAAAGGTCCTTGAAAGTAGGTCAATTCCCCAATTGTACAAAATAAGAAACTGAGTCCCAAAGAGGCAGGGAAAAAAGATGGAAATGAACTGGGAAAGTCACTATCTTTGACTTCTAACAGTAAACTGTCCTTAGAGCATAGTCTGATGTGACAATTCATCTTGCTAGATTCTGAGTTATCGATTTTCTATGAGCTTTGCCTTAGAATAGTTTTTATTAAAATCAAAAGCAAAATAAACAAGAGAACAAGGCCAATAGCATAAAATGTCATCACTTCATATTTCCAAGTGTTTTAAGAGGCATTACTAAAAAGGAGGTACATATATTGCACTTAGTTCTGAACAAATACTGTTTGGATATTTTTCTTCATTCTTCCCACCCTTCCTGTGTTAGGTAGGACTCAGGGACTATCTACATTTGCAATAAAGAGGAAATCCAAGCATATTCACAAAATTAAGCTGCAATTGGAGCTCTAGGTCTTCATTTGGTTTCTCCAGGCACCTGGGCCATGCAGTTGGGGTCACTACAGGGTACACAAGACCCCACTCAATGCACCATTGAGAAGGGCTCAGCTGCTATGTCAGCAACCATTAAAAGATGTTCTGGTTGTTGTTGTTGTCATTTTTAATTCTCCAAAGGATTCCAGGAAAGTACTACCCAGTCAAAAACCTTCTCTCCCAGTTGGCTTTCAAGGGTAACTGTCTCATGTTCTCCTCGTAAGATTGTGTTTGACAGCAATGAAAACCAACAGTTTAACAGCAGTCATTTCTTGGCAGGACAGATTGGTATGAGATTTGTCCCAAAACAAAATAAGCCTTTCAGGGAAGTGTATTTCAAGTCGAGCTCACGTTCCCAAGACACTGAGATTCTTACATGGCTGACATAGGAGCCGAGGCAGGACCCAGCCAGGAGCATCAAATGATTGCCAGTAACACAACGGAGCTGAGTGGAGATTCGGGGGCTGACTGCTTCAAACATGGGGGAATCCAGAAGTGCTGCAGAACTCCTTATGGAGAAAGGCCTCCTTATACTCCACCCTGCTCCTCTTAAATGGCCTCCTTAAGTGGCTTCAGCCCTGGAAGTGGGAAGTCTGGGTCAGAATAACACCCTCTTTTCTTTTCATCCACCTCTTTTCCCTCCCCAGCTCCATCATTCCCCACAATTCTTTCCTCTCCATTGACCATCATTTTCAATGCTGTTTTTGCCACCTAGAGGAGCTTTCTGGACATTGTCACTAGGGAGTATGACATGTCACCTGTACCTAGCAACTCATTGCACCTATGCCTCTGATCCTCTGTACCTAAGTTGTTAGCAAGGTCTTGATTTCTAGGTTTGGTTCTCCTATACAGGCTCACAGAACCACTCAGATATCAGAGGTGGAAGTCCCCACAGGCATCTTCAGCTTAGGGATAACCAACTGATTTCTGCATCCCCTTTTCTGAAAGACCACAAGATGGCGCCCAAAATTGCCCAAGCCAGGCCACACGCAGTGGCATCAAGACCAGCAGGTGGCGATGTTGCCTTAGCCATCGTGAAGGGAGTGGCTGCAAACACACAGGCTGGGTACACCTAGCATCCATAAATGCTGGGTGATTCCCAGAGATGCTGGATATGTCTCAGACAATCTTTGACACCTGCCCTGGGAAGCAAAGTTGAGCTCCAAATGCTGGATGTGGGAGAGATAAGAGCCACTTTGACCAGACAGAAAAGTTCTAGATGAGGAAGCCAATTTCTTGGACTCTAGTTCTGGCTGTCTTGCTAGAACAGAACCTGGAGGTTATGAAGGAAATATGTCCTTCTTTCTCCCCAACAGCTTTTCCCACATTTCATGTGTCCATTATACATTAACAACATATTCTATAGTGCCAGGCCAACTTAAGATTCAGGAATAAAAAAGGCAAACCCTGTGCCCTGGAAGAATTCATCATTGATGGGATAGGAAGGCATGTGATCAGAAGGTCACAGTGTGAGAAGGGACACAGGAACACACCAAGGTGGCCAGGAGAAGAACGCTACCATCTTGGTGGGCTGCAGAGGTGGACCAGTAAAAGCTATCTGGTAGTCAGCCCTCAAAGAGGTCTACAAAGCTGAGAAGTCATCTTAGGAAAGATTTGTAAAGGGAATTCTAGTAGGTAAACAAGGAGGCAGACTAGCACAGTGGACAAGTAGGGTTCTCATGTGAGTGACTAAAAGTAGGAAATGGAGCCAGACCAGGATATAAGGACCAGCGGGGACTGTGGTCTTGTGTAGAATCTCCCCAATAGGTTTTGTGGTCAACATGCTTTGGAGAAATTCAAAGGGCAACAGTGTCCCTAATATATATTTTAATTTGTGGGCACATATGGAGATATATAAGTACCCCCCAAAGGCAAAGAAAAATCAGGAGAGACATTGGAGCCATGTCTGAACTCCATATTTGACCTCGATCTGTCATTGTCACTAGTCACTAATTTTCTCTCTTCCTGACCAGGAAATACAACAAACTCACTATGATATTGACCTGGTAAGATCTCAATTGAAACGCAACTGCATGTTTACTTGATCTATACACATTCCTTATGCAAGATAAGTAGTCACCAATTCATACAGTCACCATCAAAACCAAGACCCATGCCCATGTTCTATGGAGGAGAAACATAAGACCCAGAGAGTTTATATCATCCAATTAGGGAGAGGAGATGATAGCACTAGGGCCCTCTCACCTAACTGCAAATTCTCCCCTTCACCCAGGCAGTGCTGTTCTCTGGATCCTTAAGGAGTTCACTACCCAGCTGAAGAAGGGAAGCTGAGCATGTCTAGTAGTACCCAGCATATTCACACATTCTTTGAGAGATGCTATACAGCATAACTCCCAGGTTCCAAAGATGGGAGGCTCATCACACACAATGCCATTGTTTGCAGAAAGAGGGATAGCTGCTGGTAGCTGGTCTGGTTTCATTCTAAAACTCCCTGCCATTCTAGCATAAGTGAGCACCAAATGTTCACCAGCATTAATGGAGCCCACAGTACACCATGAGTCCTAAAGATACAGGACAATAGACTTTTATTCTCATAGTTCTGGAAGCTAGAAGTCCAAGATCCAGGTCCTAGAAGATGCATTATCAGGTGAGAGTCCATTTCCTCATAGATAACTATCTTCTCACTATGTCTTTATATGGAAGAAGGGACAAATTCTCTGAGGCCTCTTTTATAAGGACACTAATCTCATGCACAAGGGCACCACCCTTATGGTCTAGTCACCTCCCAAAGGCCCTTCCTACTGACACCATCTTCGGAGGTAGTGATTTCAATAAATGGATTTTGGTGAAACAGAAGTATTCAACCACAACACAGGAGGGATTTTCAGACTACTTACCAGTGTGCTGCAGCTAGAATAGTCTGATGCTTCATTGCCACATGCACCAATGCAGGAGGGAGGGCCATCCAAGATTTGGTGTACCCATAGTTTAAATGGCATCTTTCCCAGATGCTGTCTCTCAACACAGAAAGCAGCCTGCAATTTCATTTTTGAAACTTTCTACAACAGTGATTCCCTTGCCAGTGTATTGAAGTTTATGGAGAGAATGTTTTTAATCAATAAAGTGTACTGAAGTGATGTACAAAGTTCCAGGAAGGAATGAAACCCACCAGTGAGACAGAGTCTAACAAAGACAAATGAGGGACTTTACTCAACGCCACTAGAAAGAAGGCAGGATCTGTTAAGGGGACTCTGATGGGGAAAGAATATGAAGAAGAAAAAAAAAAAAGCAGCAGTTCCTTATAACAGAACAAATGACATGGTTTACAAAATCACATGCAAATTAGCCTCAGATTTATCTGAAGAGGCTTAGAGTCAGGAGAACATAGAGATAAAGCTCAACATCAGTGAATGGTGGTACCAAATCACAGAGAGGGGAGAGGACTTGCTCTGATAGATGCAGCTAACACAGAGGGCCCACACATCGTGAGCACTGGTTTCAGTGCTCCACGAGCATTAACTCCTTGATAGACGGATACACCACATGAACTATGAGGTTTTCTTCCATACTTACACATTACAGATGGGAAAATTAAAGCTGAGAGAGGTAAGTAGCTTGCCCCCACACTGGGGTGCAAACCCAGGTAGCCTAGTCCCAATGCATCCCCATTACCACTTTGCTCTATTGTCAGCCCCAAGGACCATGGTAAACCAGCAACAGAACTAGGACAAAACCCCAATACCCCAACTCCTGCTTCCTGCTCTTTCCACCATTCTACTCATTCTTCAGTTTCAAGCCATGCCCTTGCTGGTTCCTGTGTCTGGAATCTCCTCTCTTAGATCTACACAGAGCTGCTCTCTCTCAATTGCTTTTCTGACCTCCCCAAATAAAATCTCAACACTTTTACCCTCTGTAGTTCTGGCGTATCCTATCATGTTCTGCTTTACTCACTGACAACAGTCATCACACTACTGTATTGTTACTAAACAATCACTGATTTTTTCGCTTGCTTGTTTGTTTAATACTTTCTACTGAAATGCAAGCTCCATGAAAGCAAATGTCTTTGTTTCTTCAAAGATAGTATCCCCAGTGCCTGGCATGTATAAACATCTAGCAAACACTTATTGAATCGATAAATGAATAAACAGATGGGCAAACAATAAATGCATTCACACATCTAAGAAAAACCTCAGACACTGTTTACTGTATGTTGGAAGTCCTTCCTGGTCTCTTGTTTCTGAAATGCTACTCAAACGTTCAAATTTACTTTGAGTCCTACCTCCTCCATGAAATCTCCCGAGTTTTTCCACCATCTGGCCAAAATTCCTTCCTTGAATTTTAAAACCATGTCTCCAGGAATCTTCTATTAAGCTGTAGGCACTTCTGAAAGGGAGGACGTTACACATCAATTATTTATTAGCCAGTAACACTTTAAGACATACTAAAATAATACATATACAAAACTTTACGGGTAACAGATCCAAACTACATGCAGCAAGTGTGGAATGAATACAGAACATTCCAGTCATGGTGCTAAGTGCTTTACAACTGTACTAATGTCCAGACATTCCCGGCTGGGTGCCTTCCTGTTACCCATGAGAATTGCACTTCCCAGATCCTCATGGTTGGATGGCCCCATGTGACTAGTTCTAGCCAATCAAATATCAATGGATCTGCTACCCATCTAGAGTGCTAATAAGACACCTGTCACAGCACTTTCACTTCTGGCTCAGCCACCTGGCAACCTTGGAGGTAGTGGCTATTCATTCCATCAGCCGCTAAGCAACAATGATGAGTGTGTTCCCAGTCTCACCCCCGATGCACTGCTCTTGACCTTCTCAGGCAGTCACCATTTGACAGATAAATAAACAATCTTGGAGATGTAAAAAATTTGGCCAGCGTCACACATCAAATGAATGATAGAGCCAGGAGAGGAACCCAAACCTACAACTTTCACCTGCTTGGGCCCTCTCTTAAATCTTATTGAAAATAAACAGTAAGAAATAGGAAAGTATGAATATCATTCCTGGAAAACAGAAGTTTTGCAAGGGCATCACAGCGTTGGGCTCTCAGGGTCAGAGAAGTCAACAGGACACTAGGATCCTGGGGAAAAGGCTATACAAGCTGGTGGCTGAGGTGGAAGTGCCTTTGATAATGTTGAAGGTGGACAGTTCATGCTTTTGTCTACTGGAGAGGTAGAATTCTCAGTCTTTGATTTTCTCTCTGTATACGCATCTATCAAGGAAGCTCACAACCAAGTCATGAGTTCTTTTCTGGGTGCCAGGCACTGCACTCAAAATCTTGATGAAGCCAAAACCCACAACCCCTGCTTTCAAAGGCCTCTCCTACAGGGGACAGTCATCATTGCTGAGACAACAGCAGCTATTTGCTCTACAGGTCACTGGTCAATGGCCTTGTGCCTCAGGACCTGAGGCCAAATCCCCGCTACCCCACCTACTGCTGAAATCATTCGGTGTAGCTTGCACACTTCCATGTGGTCCCACTCCTTGTCTGCCCAAAGCTCTGTTTACTCATGTGGATGTTGATAGGTATAGAGATGAGAAAATGCATCTGAAAATACAATATATCCTAAACAGAATAAGGATGCCAACTACATAGAATAGATCATTATTATAAAAATGACAGGGGTCAAACCACTCTCATTCTTAGCAGACATTTCTCCCTTTCTAGGGTGATGGAACATCCAGGTTTGTCTGTGGTTGTTTGGAGTTTATCAGTAAAAATCTTAGATTCCCTGAAATTTCTTAGTCCTAGGCAAACCAGGATGGTTGGTCACCCTGCCCTCTGCCTGGAATTTCTTCCTCCCAGCCTCCAGTCACCTTACCTCTTAGCAAAGGTGTCAAACTGCTGCTTCAAAAATCTCCTCCAAGCTTTCCATGATCCCATGAAGCTTTCTACGATCTCTCAGACAGAACACACTCTGGCCTCTGTCTTCCCACACAACTTTCACATAACCTAACAATAGCACTTCGTAGCAAGCCAATGCTCATTATATGAATGAATAATCAAAGGAAAAAAGGAAGATGGAGAAAAAAAAAACATTTTATTCACCTCCAAATACCAAAAAATCGCTTGAGATATTTCCACCTACACTGATCTGCATGGACATGGTAGAAAATCATGAAAGTCTGTATCACCCACAGGAGGAAAAAAAGGAATACTTGGATTGAAGAAGATTTCCAAAGTTTTTACTTACTGCTAATATAATACCTAAAGTTTTTACACTAAAAATATGTTTCTTGAGGTTAAAATAAATTTCTTCTCTTGTCAAGGACATGTCCAGACTATTTTATAAAATTTTATCTTGTTATTTATCCAGATGAATGGCCTAAGAATTCTTAACAATCAGCATTGAGGTCCTGCTCAAATAGGCCAGAGTATGTAACATCATGTGAATGGCTGTATTTCTAAATGAATACCTCAATTATGAGGATTAAAATGGTTCCCCAGGGTGTTCTCTTGAGAAGTGACTTAGTCCCAGAAGAATTCAAACAGAGGGTTTGCTGTTATTATTGTGCTTAGTAAAGAACAGTAAGCAAACTTGTTGCTAGACCAGAAAGGAAGATATCCTAAAGATAATAAGTTGCTGTGCTATAGAAGCCAAATTACCTGTAACTGGGTCCACCACAGGTTCTGGAAGCTAAACATGGATTTAAATTGCTCTTTGAGAAGGGTGTTGTCTCTGGGAATCAGTAGAAGGTGAAGGTGTGGAAGCCACTCTGGGCGCCTCAGTGAAGATGAACAGCTATGAACCTATGGAAGTGTCAGCAATGGAAAGGTGTGGGAAATGACATAGCCTAGGAGCAGAAGAGGAAAAGAGGTTTCTTTGTGGGTAGAGGGAGATGAGATATAAGAACCCACAGAGAGACATCTTGAGAATAAATTTCCAGAATCAAGAAGAAATTATGGTGACCCTGAGCAGAGAGGCAACTTGACAATGTATTTGTAGACTTAGCCCTGAAATTGTATAATTTGGGACCTAATTGGTTTTGAATGTTCCTACCTTTTTGGTCTCTTTAGTTTATAATCTAAGACCATCTTGTGAAATTCTTTGAACCTGGATCTAAGTTGAACATGAAACACAGCTGAGTGTGAAAGAGAATAACTGCCACAAATCTGAATGAGAAATAGCTTAAAATCATTCTGTAAGTCCCTAACTGGAACAATATGTGGAAAGGCAGAACAAACTTCAAAGCTCAACCCACCTGGAAGTCCAGGGTGCAGAGAGGTTGGGGGAACTGAGGGTAAAGTACAGAGTACAGGGTGGAGCTCCAAGTTGGCTACAGTGAAAACTCAGTGGCCTGGACTGACTATGGGTCACTTAGCAGAAGGTCCCAGAGGAACTACAGATTTCTGCTGTTTATATGCATACAGTCTGGCTGACCTTGAACAGGAGCTAGAGGAGACCAGTTCTCTCCAGAGTGTAAATCTTACAATGATGAGCCAGTGACACAAATGTAATATCAGATGATCCCTGGTGAGCTCTGCAGCCTACAGCCCAAGGCTTCAGTCTCAGTTGTGTTGTTCAGCTTTTTGTCACTGTAACCAAAATACCTGACACAAATAACTTAGAGAAAGAAAGATTTACTTCAGCTCACAGTTTCAGAGGTTTCAGTTCATGGCCAGCTAGGGTCAAAGCTTTGGGCCCAAGGTGAGATAGACTATCATGGTGGAAGGGTGGGGCAGAGGAAATCTGCTCAAGTCATGGCAGCCAGGAAGCAGAGAGAAAGGAACAGACTGGGGGCAAGATATAGTATCTAGGGGCGTGTCTCCAAGTATCTATTTCTTCAGTTAGGTCCCATATCCTCTTTATAATGCCTTCAAGTATCAATCTACTGGTCAATATGTGGGTTGATATTAATAAGTGGATTAATAGTAATCTATTGATTAATATGAGGTCTGAGACCTCATGATCCAATCACTTTCCCTAACTAGTGGCTCTAGATAATTAGTTGCTAAACAACCAGAGTGATTATAGTGAATCATATATCTAATTTCAAGTCTCTGTTTGACACCCCTGCATGGCTACATTCCCAACTCCTCAGCAGGGTTAAAGGAGGCTTTCTCCCCACCCTCCAGCATACCAAGGGCTTACATTTCCTCAAGACTGCCTTTGAGCAATTTGTCCATCTGCCTGAATGGCTCCCCCATAGATCTCTTCCATATTTCTTTCATTTATTGGATAACTTCTTCCCAATATTTGGAATTCATTTTATATATTACTCCCAGCTTTCTCTGGCCTTGGGACTAGACCAGGTGCTGCCTTATACAGTCTTAGTTGTATTGTGTGCATAAAACTATCTAACAAATGCAGGTTTGCCCATCCTTCTGCCAACTGAACCACAAGCCTTTGGGGGCAGGTTTCTATCATGTTCACCACTGTCTTCACCCACCCAGCACAGAGATGGCACAGAAAATGTATTCATTTAAATATGTTTTAAAAATTTTTTTTTTTAAAAAGTATATCAGCTCAAAGAAAAATTGCAAAAATCCTTTCCCAACTTTCTCTTGTGTTAGCAGCTTATAAAACTTTAGTAAAATTATTTGAACCTGGACATTATCATTGTATCATACTTTTCACTGATCTAAAGACTTTTACCAATTTTTCTACTGAAGTCTTTGGTGGTTGTTGTTCAGGATCCCACATTGCCTTCAATCATCATATCTCCTTAGTTTCCTCCAATCTGGGAGCTAGGTTCTTTATCTTTTTATCTCTTTCATGCTTTGGACACATTTGAAGAGGATTGGTTACTTTGTTTTAGAACATTCCTCCATTTGCATCTGTCCGATATCTTCTCAAGGTTAGATTGAAGTTATGCCTTTTGGGCAAGAATACCAGACTGATCTTATGTCCATCTTGAAGCATCATATAAGGTGGTGTCTGATGTTGCTGTGTCTTGTTACTAGGGATGGTCACTTGATTAAGGTACTGTCTGCCAGGTTTCTCCACAATGAAGTTCCTAGTTTTCCCTTTACAATTAACAAGTACCATATAAAGAGGTACTTTAAGGTCAATACATGCATTTGAATCAATCAGTGAATGTTGGAAAATAGGGATGGACCATGGAAGGGCTATAAGTTCTATACCTACATTTTTATGTACAATATACATTAAGGATAAGATGAAAATGAGACGGTAGGACAAACTTAGGCCATCAGGATCAGTGCAATCTCAGGAAGCATTCAGAGAGATATAGCCTCTGCATCCTGAATCACTCAGAATCCTGTTCATTCTGCTTATCAGACACACTGGAATAGTATGCTCAGATTTGCAGACCACCCTCTCTTATCTGAGCACCATCCTTGTATCACTGTATACAGACTCACTGCATCCCAAAAGTACATTTAACTTACCCAAATTCTACAGTACCACCTGAGCATAAAAGAAAACAGCCATCTAGGTTATGTCAATAAGAGTCAAAACTGGCTATATATTTATACACACAGCCCATTTCTGTCATCTGGTATTTTACATTGTATGAGCAACCCACAAGATTTTCAAGGGTGAGATGACTCACTTTTGCCAGAGGGCAATCTCCGAAGAAGGTGCAAATTCACTACCTAACAAACCAAAGCCCATTCAGAGATGTGAGCAAGCAGATTCTGATCTGCTGAGAAAGGCCAAAGGAATAGAAGATGCCCAAATTTAAGAAGGCAATGTTCAAGAAAGTGCAGAGGTTCAAAATTCAATGTTCAATATTCAAGAAAGTGCAGAATGATTATCTCTATCAGTTTGGGCTGCAGTAACAGCATGCCTTAGACTGAGGGACTTAAAAAAAAGAATTTATTTTCTCACAACTAGAGGTTGGGAAGTCAAAGACCAAGGGGCCAAGCATTTTGGTTTGGTGCAGGTCCTCTTCCTGGACTGCAGATGCCCTTCTTCTTGCTGAGTTCCCACATGGTGCAAAGGGAGAACAAGAAGGAGTTAGAGAAAGGGAGAGAGAAAGTGCACTCCTGTATCTTCTTTTTAAAATGATTTATTTTTTTAATTGGTGCATGATATTTGCGCATAAAAGTGGAATTCATTGTTATGTTCATACATGCACATGACGTAGGTTAATTTCATCCTGCTATTCCTTGCCTTTCCCACCCTTCCCCTCACTCCTAACTCCTATTATAAGAATACTATCTCTATCTGATTAGAGCCCCATCTTTATGATTGCATTTTACCTAAGTACATCCACAAAAGCTCTATCACTAAATATAATCAGATTAGATTTTGGAGAGTCTACATGTGAATTTAGGGGCCACAAATATTAAGTCCATAGCAGTAGTCATCTTTAAACATTCTTTAGTTCATTACTTGTGTAACAGGATGTAAAAGTGAGATTTTTCTTGTTTCAATTTCTGCTGAAGCCCTAACACTCAATCCAACAACTGTGACCTAATCACAAATATAAAGAAAGTTGTCAGGCCCAAAATTTGTCCAGTTCACATTAATTATCCCATCTCTCACCTCCAGATGATATGAGAAAAGACTAAGAATTTCTTAGTAGGGAGAAACAAATGGTGAAATTTCTCCAGAAAGACAATTGCATGCATCCCCCTGATCCTGCACTACTCAAGCCAACTGAGAAGAACCTCCAACCTCTCAACGGGTTTGACATATGTTCCTTGGAGTTGGGGAAGATTCTGAGACTGGTATCTGACTCACATTTGGAAGAAAGTTTGAAGGAGAGAGACTATGGCTGGTGGGGGTGGGGGTTGTGGGCTTGGCTGGCAAAACAGAGAGACAGCTGCAATTAAATGGGCTGTATCAAAGACAGGACAAAATATGCAGTTCTCAAGGTCCAACTATGCACCCTGAATCAAAAACCATCCATGAAGCAATTTGCAAACTTTCTATCCAAGAGGACTGTCATAAGTGGGAAGTGTGGGGTGGGAGATTCAGCAGAAGGAGACTATGGTGAACCATCAGCCATGGGTGGAAACAATGCCATAAACATCCAGCCAGGGGAGACATCGCCTACACAGCAAACTGTAGCTAAGAGTCCTCAGTGGAAAAAAGTCACAGGAATCCTGAGAAGTGCCCATGAGAGAAAGAGGCAGCACTTGGGTCCTCAACTCAAAAAGCACTTACACCAGATCACATCTGTACTTGCAAGTAAGAAAGGCCATTTCCACCCACTAACCCTCTGCTTCCTGCCCTTGGTCAGCCCTGGAGAGTGGGAAGAAGAAGAGACCTTTGAGGAGGCAGAAGAGGAGAAACAGGTGTCTGCAGGCTTCCTAGCCCTGAGCAAGTCCCCGCAGGGAAGGGTGAAATAATAACTAAAAGAGAGTTTAGAGTTTGGACTTTTTAATAACTGAAAAAGACCAGAATATTACAATGGGGTCTGCAGGAAGGAATTGCAAAAGAGTTTCACACAAAATAGATGAAAAAATAAAGCTGTTTCTATTTGCACTCTACTTAGTCCAGATATCAGAAACAGAACAAAAAGTAACCTACACAGCTGGCTGACATCTTGGGTGGGCTCTCCTGTGCCCCCACGGAGGACCTGCACTTTGTGGAACTGCACACTTGGCTTAATGCTCTGCAGTCACCATCTTGAAATCCTTAATACTTTTAAATAAGGGGGTCCACATTTACATTTTAAACTGGGCCCTGCGAGAACTTCCAAATTCATTCTACGAGGCCAACATCACCCTGATACCTAAACCAGACAAAGACACTTCAAAGAAAGAAAACTACAGACCAATATCTCTAATGAACCTAGATGCAAAAATCCTCANAATGGGAGCTCATAACCTACTTGAATCAAAGTGTGAAATATGATATATCAAGAACTATGTAATGTTTTGAACAGCCAACAATAAAAAATTTAAAAAAATAAAAAATAAAAAATAAACTGGGCCCTGCAAATTACCCAGCCAGTTTTGGTTCCATGTAGAACAGAAACTTAGCCATTGTTATCTATATGACCCCAAGAGATAGAATGGGATCAATCAGTACAAGGTAGGAAGAAACAAATTTTAATTTAATACGTATTGATAAGAGATTTTTAAAAAATTCATGGCTGCCTAAATTGGAATAGGCAGAATAAAGAGGTAGAGCTTCTGATCACCAGAATCCTCACAACAGATGTGGGTCAGCTGCTTGGCAGGAATATGAGAGATATAATTCAAACTTTGCACTGAAGGCCTTCAAAGTCTCCCTGGGAACCCTGGGATCATCTAATTCTTGGATTAATGAATTTCCTTCAAGATATCTATACTACCAATTTAACCAGGAAATCAACTCACTTTGGTACTATGATCAGGTAAGAGCATTTTCAAGTCCTAACTACCTTCCCTGTGTAGTCAGAGTTTCACCAACTCTCCGAGTTTCTGCCCAGATCCTGAGCTGTTGTTTTTCCTTGATGAGAACATTATTTATTGCCATTACTCACTGTATTTTTCTTGATTATTGTAAGTTGGATCTAATTATGGCTGGCACAATGCAACCTCTTGTTTCTAAGAAAAAGGCTTTAAAAAGTCCCAGAATTGTCTTGGGCTTAAAACCAGTTTCATTAATCATCATTTTGACAATGAAGCATAAATAGATCTGACAAATACTGATTAAATTTACCATTAAAGATCTTTGTGTGTGTGTTGATTATTCTTGTCATTATCATTATTATTATTAGTCAGGGAGATGGTTCTAAGAGAAAAAAGAAAGTCAACTAGTTTTCTGAGATTCCCCCCCATACAAGCTCTTAGGCTGAGAAGTTTATATTATCTTCTCCTTACAGTATTAGACTCTTGAGTCTCAGGAATCAAAGCTCCATGATAAAGATCCACCTTTGATGACAACTCTCAGACACAGGAAGGAACAGGAGACTGGTATTCTTGATCTTAACTCAGTAAACACATTTCCCTGCAGACGTACTCCTCCTACATATTGGAAAACGTTGAGCTTCTTTCATGCCATACTTTGGCCTTGACCTTTATAGTACGAATCCTCCCTACAATGGAGTCTATGTTTCTCCACACCCTCAGAGCAGACCTCCTAATTATAGCCATCCATTAAGTTGTCATGAAGAAATCCTACTCAATCACGTCTTTATCAGACTCTGGTTGCCAATGGGGTCAAGTTAGGCGTCAAGTCTGACCTGCCAGAGCCCCTGTCCTGTGCTTGTCCCACACTCACTGGGGCCTTTGTGAGTAACAGGCCAGATGGCCACCTGGTTGCCCCCAGCTAGGTCCCCTCTCCCACTTCATTGACAAAGCAGTGCAGAGTCTAAAGATGACCCAGACAGTGGGGCTAACATAACGCAAGGCCCTTTTTTGGCTGTTGTCTTTGGGAATTAAACTTACACAGAGATTTTATGGGGTTGTCAAAGTCCTTCATTGGAAATGGAGCCTCTACTGAGTAGAGAGGAATCTGATTTAAGGGGTAAAAATCTTCCTCCATTTGGACTGGGCTTTCAGAAATTGCAGAATCCGAGAATTTATCACTGCAAAGTCACTTAACGATCATCTGTCTAACCCTTATTTTACAGATCAATGCAAGTGTGGCCAAGGGACTTGGGTTTTACTTTCATTGCTGAGTCTGGTTTTCTTGAGTTTCAGGTGAGTGATATTTTAAAGGGTCCTCCATAAGAATGAGGATAATCCATGGTCATTCAGATGTGGCTGTAAATTATTCTCTAGTTGGTTTTGTCTCTCAAATGAGATCATAAAATTTCTTACTGATAGAGTTTATTTTTTCTCTATTCTGCATGTTGTCAAGCAAAGAAAATACTTTAAAGTATTTTCAAGAGTTACTACAAATTCTTTACTCGATATTCTATATTAAAATGGATATGTGGGGCTGGGGTTGTGGCTCAGTGGTAGAGCGCTTGCCTCACACGTGAGAGACCCTGGGTTCGATCCTCAGCACCACATAAAAATAAATAAACAAAATAAAGATATTGTGTCCATGAATAACTAAAAAATATTTTAAAATATGGATATGTATATTTCTATATACCTGCATCTCCCTAGATGGATTATAAAACTATGTATAAATTAAAATAGACCCACCAATTTGATTGCTAGTCCTATAACTCCATTTAAAACATGAGCATACTGAGATCCAGAGAAATGAGGATACAAAATTGTTCAAGCAGTGTGTAATCTAAACTCAGATTCCTTTCCTACCTGTGCAGTGGTCTTTCCACAGTACCAAGCCCATCCTTGTTGTAACATGAGAGTAGATTAATGTTAAAAGGTGCAAAAGAAGGAAAACATCATAAAAGCAGGCTGAATCAACCTCTAACTGATGACATTATGATTGTTACTAGTAATATTTTAAATAGGTAGAGCTGTTAGACTTCAAGAAGCTAAACACTGTTAATAGTTTCATGTGTATCTTTTAGCAAACAAAAATGGAAAGTAAGTCTCTGCCACACTCACAGAGCATGCGTACAGTTTTACTTACACAAGAACTCTGCAGTTACACAAAAGCTCTGCACTTTGCTTTTTCAAAGACACTCCTTAGAGATCTTGCTATATCAGCGCACACAGATCTACTGCTTTGTAAAGGGTACTTATGGTTGGATATACCATAACCTATTTAACCAGTCCCCTATCAATGAACAGTTAGGGTGATTCCAGATTTATGCTAGGAATTGTGTATTTTTAACAACTAGTTTTAAGTCACTAGCTGCACATGAAACCAATATTTTAAAATCACCAGTAGTCTTATACCCTATTTTTTACAGATGATAAAAATTAAAGTCCAAAGAATTTGGGGAACCTCAACCATCAGTTGCAAAACCATAACTAGAACCTTGATTTCCTGAGCCTTCATTCACTATTCATTTCTCTGCCTTTGGCCATTCAGGGACATAGAACATATTTGCTGTGGCTGTTGGAGAAGAGGCCAAAAGTCACCACCAAACTCATCTCCAGGGAACATTCTCTGTCTGCAACTCTCAAGCCCCAATAGAGTCTTTATCAAAAGAACCGATTCATCAAAAGATTCTCGTCATGGTTTACACTTTACTAGTCCCCAAATCATTGAGTTAAACTTCCCATTTTAATAGATGAACCAAATCACCTTGAATAAAGATGTAATTCAATAAAAACGTAATCCTCTCATAAAATCGAATATTCTCTGGCTCCCCAATGAACCCCAAAACTTATTAGATTTCTTCAGCAGATGATGTGATAGGGGCTGTTTTACCTTTAAACTATGCCTTTAAAAATACATAATTATTTAAATGTTCACATTTCTGTATCCTGCACACGTATAAAATAGCAAGAATAGTGTTTCTGGGAAAGCGGGAACTGGTGGAGAAGTTTATTGAATGGGGAATTTTAAGTTGTTAATTTAGGAATTAGAAACAAAATAGTATAGTACATGCTAAGCTCATAGATGTACTATAGTACATGCTAAGCTCATAGATCCTCCTAGGCAATCATTCCTGAAAACTGCTACAAGAGGAGTACATCCTAGTGTGAGAGAAAAAAGTGACTAGAAAAAGGACTTTCTGGGTATGAGGATCTAAAAGCTACGCTGATATTTAGACTTTTGTTCTAAAGAAGCAAATTGATTTGTTAAAACTGAAAAAACAAGACCCCAAGTTTTTAGTTTGGTTTTCATAGACAAAATAATGATAGTACAATTTTTAATTTTATGTGTCAACCTGACTGGGCTAAGGGATGCCAAGTTGGCTGCTTATTATTTGCCAGCTATAAGTATGTCTGTCAGGATGTTCCAGGAGAGATTATCATTTGAATCAGCAGACTGAGTAAAGAAGATCTACCTTCAACAATGTGGGTTGGCATCATACAATAGGTTGAAGGCAGAAAGACAGAGGAAGAGCTAATTTGCTTTCTCTTTTGTGACATATGTCTCCAACTTTTGGACATCAAACTCCAGGTTCCTGGACCTTTGGATTATAAGATTCTCACCAATACCCTCCTCCCTTCCCATCTCTCATCAGGATATTCGAGCCTTCATACTTAGACTGAATCAGACCACCAGCTTCTCCTGTTTGCAAGTGGCAGATAATGGGACTTCTCATCTTCCATAATATGTGAGCCAATTCTCATAATATATCTGCTCTTTAATATTTATATCTGTCTAATTTGTTCTGTTTCTCTAGAGAACCTGACTGGTACAGACAGCTTCCTTGCACTGAGCACTTGCTCTGCAAGCAATGTTGTCAGTGCTTTACTCAATCTCTATTACAAATCTTAGGACAAACTAAGACAAAAGAGAAATACTTGAGGACTTCCACAAACCAATCTCTTAATGAGCTAACCATTATTATGCACAGGGTGTATCCCACTGCAAACTTAATTTGGGGGAGATCTAAAACTCATGTCTATCCTGCCCTACCTCTCAGCCCCAGGACAGACACTAGGAACTGTTTTTTCCATACCACTTAAACCCTACAGTGTTCCACCCTTACTCTCTGTAATGCACATCCTTAGCCCTTAAAAATGGGGATTATTTGAAGTAGCTTGAAGAGAAATGAGCAAAGTTTCAGGGTACAAATGGCCATCCATCATTCCTATTGGATGATCAATGGGACAAAAGAAGGTCATCTAGCACCACAGCCCCTTGCACCAGGAAACACATGTGTTCCTCAAAGGGCAATGGGATCCTGGGGCAATGGGATCCTGGCTCATTCGTATGTGGTACCAAAGCATCATGGAAGAGTGCTGTTCATGGGCCAAGGCTGACCTCCTTCATCTTCTCCTCCTGTTTTTTGGGTGGTGTTAGGGATTAGATTCAGGACCTCTTACATGCTAGGCAAGTTCTCTACCACTGAACCAGCCATTTTTATTTTTTAATTTTATTTTGAGCAAGTTCTTGCTAAGTTGCCCAGATTTGCCTTAACCTTGTGAACCTTCTGGCTCAACTTCCCAAGTAGCTGAGATTACAAGTGTACACCACTATGCCCTGCCCAACCAGCTTCTTGATGTTAATGCTAACCTTGTCCTGGTGGTCTCCTGTCCTGGTCTCTCATTTTTAGCCATACCAAACCCTCTACTTGGGCATGTCCTCTCTATTTCTCCCCTGCTCTGAACAGGTTCTATCTACCTTTAATGTGTTATGATGGTTTGGGCTTTTTATTGTTGTTGTTTCTTTTTAAAAACTTTTTGGTCTTTTAAAATTATCTTTTCAATCTGCTGTTATCAAATTTACTCACTCCTTTCTTACAAGTGAATGTTAATGTTGTTTTCTCTTTCTGGTTTAAAGACCAGGAATTCCACTGTATCCTGTATTTGAGAATATTAACTTTCAGGTTTAAAGAAAAAAATCACTAAGTATAAATACCAAATTTTGTTCAAAATACTCCCCTGCTATAAATGCTCTGTGGCCTTCTCCAAATTATTCCTCTGGACTTGAAAACAGAAATTTCCATTTTAATAAAATGACTTAAACCACAATCAAATTTTTGGAAATAATTATCCCCCAACTCATTAGGATTTCTCTGCTGGCTTCTGTGGCTTTTCTATTAAACCAAAAGAATCCCATTAATCTTTAAACATGTTCAGGCTTAAAGATTTACCCTTTCAAATTTCTTAGCATTCATCTCTGCCTCTAAGTATATTTTGAAAATCTGTGAGGAAAATACAATATTCCATTGCTTTAAAGGGTCATTTAAACTCTTCATCCAACTTCTTCCAATTAAAGCTCTGAGTTCCTGGTAACTTAAGCTCAATAAAAGTATTAATTCCTCCCTATATTTTTTGCTTCTAGAGCAGGGATTAGCAAACTTTTTCTGTTAAGAACCAGATAGTAAATATTTTAGGTTTTGTGGACGACCTATCTTTGTTACAACTTCTCAACTCTGGGTACTGTTAAAGCCACTATATACAATACATAAACAAATGGGCATGACTGTGTTTCAATAAAACTTTATTTATACAAACAAGCAGTGGTCCCAGCAGCTTAGGAAGATAAAGTAGGAGGATCACAAGTTCAAAGCCAGCCTCAGCAGCTTAGTGAGGCCCTGAGCAACTTAGCAAGACCTTGTCTCAAAAAAAAAATTAAAATGGACTGGGGATATTGCTCAGTGGTGAAGAGGCCCTGGGTTCAATCCCTGGTATAAGAAGGAGGAGGAAGAGGAGGAGGAGGAGGAGGAGGAGGAGAATATAAACAAGCAGTGAGTTATAGTATACCTATCCCTGTTCTATAAGATGATGATTAAAAGGAGGAGGGTGTTTGTGAACAACTACAAATAACATTGTTTGCTTTCTCTGTAAAAAGTACCATGCTAGGTATTCCATGAGTTTTACCTCATTTAATCTCCCAAATTCCACAGGTTAGATATAGTTATTACATTTTATATCTGAAGAAAGTAAGCTTTAGAGAAGCTAAAATGTTTTCTTAAACTCAAATACTCGAACATTTAAATAATAAAGCTAGAAACTCAGATCTGACACTGAGGCCCATGCTTTATATCACCATAATATGCCATAAAACATATACATCCCCTGTTCAAAGCTTTTGGGACAACTTTTCTCTGAAACTATTTTAAGTACAATCAGAAAACTCGGTAAAGTCACAGAATTCAAATTTAATAAGAAAGTTGGACATAATTTTAATTTGCCTAATCCAAGTGTTCTTTGAGCCGTTGAAATATTTAGTTGAACAGGCATTTATTATGTCACTACATGAGCCCACACCACAGCAGCGATTTGAGGAATAGGAAAATCATGGAATATAGTTGCCTTAGCTCAACACACTCAGAGACTTTGAGGGTAACTTTTGCTCGCCTTTCTTCCCATACCTCTGTCTTGGTTTGAGAAAGAAGACCCCCAGCTGTCATTTCTTAAGGAAGGCAACCAAAATTTATTTCCAATTGTCCACAACCACAAATGTCTTTCCTTTTCCAACCTTGTATGATTAATGTTTCCACATAGTTTTTTTTTGTTATTATTGTTGAGGTTTCTTTTATTATAGTGATATAAGTAGTTGATAGAGAATTTCAAGAAATTTTACTAAAGTCTTTTCCCAACATTTAAAGCCTCAAGTCTTCTCAAGCTTACCCAGGACATCTTACCTGAGATGTTTATACTAAATATCCCATGCAAGCAAGCATCCCAAACTCTACCCAATGTCCACAATTGTCTTAAGAATGTAGCTGTCCTCCTTACCCCTGACACACAGCCACAGAGGCCCTCTGTGTTCTGAGGGAATGGGTTAGAAAAGTAGGACATGTTTGTAGCAAACAAATTTACTTAAGCAGTACAGAATCATATAAAGGAAAAGTGAAAGTCTCTTCTCTCATAAACAATTCATAATAGTTTATAACTCTAACAGTTCTACATTTTCTCTGCTGTCGTACGTATAATTTTTTCTCATTATCCACTGTTTACTGTTAATGAAATGACTTTTTAATGTCCTTCCCCATCTAAGAATATTTGCTTAATTATTATGATGCCTTATTTGCACTACATCCAAATGGAAACCAGCCTATGGCAATGGGATTTGGTGTTGCTTTTCTTCAAGGTCAAACCACACACAGCTGTTCATGCTGAGCCATCTCCAGCTCTCAGCAGCTGCCCAACGTTTATGTTATGTTAGAGATGTTCTCTAGTTGCAGAGCCCGGAGAGCTTGCTGTTCCGCCAAAAGAAATCCTCAGGGACAAGAGTCAGAGTGAATGGCTGCATGTTACATGTATGCAGGGTTACTGGACATTCTCCTTTTCCAGTACAGAGGCTAAGGCAAACCAGTGCAATTCACAGTCAAACCCACAGCTTTTGAGGACCCCCTGATTCCCTGCTTTCTCAACATACAAAGAGTTACCCTGAAAACTCAGAAATATGCTAAGAACTTTTCTCTGTGATTGCTGAACTAGGAAAACAAGGGAACCATTTGCATAATAGCAGTGGTTTGGAAAAACATGGTAGTCACTTCTGCATTTTTATGGTCCTGAGATTCTCTTTAAATGGATGAAGTTTGACAAGGAAAAGGAGAAAATGGAAATGGGAAGAAGAGATAAGATTCTGTATCTTCACTGTTGAGTTCTTTTTGGCAAAGCACCACATCTACACTCATGAGGCAGCAGCATGACTGCCATGATATGAATATCTTTGACCTTACCCAACAGAAATCAGCATCCTGTATCCATAAGAACACCACTTTAGCCAGGTCCCAGACAGCCTTGACCAATGGCATAGTCCATCACTATTCTATCTGAAGTATAGTACACTTCAAAGACAGACAAGAACTCACTATACCCAGGAACATGTGCAGCTTAGAGGGAGGGTTAGAAAAGAAATTAATGACCTTCACAAAAACCCTTCACAATTACTCAATCCTCTGGATTCGTAACCTTTCTGTGGGCAGTTTATGGGAGTTTATAATTTTGTATGCATTTGAGGAAGTCCAGGAGAACTGAATTCTCCATGTCCACAGCAGCAGCATCAATGCAACATTATTATATTGGCCTTCTGTACTGCAGCTTCTCACTCTCTCCCATCCTTCATTTCTGCAACTTCGAATTGCCTCCAAAATAAAGTACCTGCTTAAATTCACCTCTCCCAGACTCTACATTCAGGGCCACTCAAGCTAAGACTGTTTTCACAGCTTCCCGTCTGGAAAAAGGCATGCTTTGAAACCAACCATTGCAAAAATAACTTCTAGGTCCAGGATAGAGCAAAACCATGTTTATTGGATGTTTCAAAATAGTCATTAATATTGGAAGAATTGGTCTTATCAAGACCTCTGTTTACATACACTAATTCTGCATAGTTTTTTGCTCCTGAGCAGCATAGATACTATCCATGGGAGAAACTCATCTATTATAACATATAAGGGAACACATCACCTTTAACTCTCTTGTCTGCCTTCCTTTTGGTGTGTCAAGGATATCAAGAGCCAGGGAAAGAATCATAAAAGTGATAATGGAGGGCTGGGGTTGTGGCTCAGTGGTAGAGCACTCACCTAGCATGCATGAGGTACTGGGTTCAATCCTCAGCACCTCATAAATGTATAATAAAGATATTGTGTCCACCTTAAAAAAACAAAAAAAAGTAAATATTAACAAAAGTGATGATGGAGAGTGACATCAACAAAATGGCAGACTGGGAAGCTCCATACCCTTATTACCTCATAAAGACATTTAAAAACCTAAATAAAGTAACATTATATGAGCTATAGAAAAATAGTCAAAAAAGACTACAACAATCAAACAAATGGCCAATAAAGGGAAAAAAATAGAAATGATAGAAAATTTTGTTATTTTGCCTACTTTTTTCCCACCTTCCCTCTGGCATGGCACCATCTTGGTTTGGAGAAGTGGCAGTTCCAAATCCATTCCTTGAATGAGGGTAGGGGCACAGTTGACCTTATTTACAATGTTCTAATCTCTCTGGGGGCTGCCTGAGGACTGATCTGTTTCACCTACTCAGATCTGAAGCAGAAAACATCAGCAAGCTGCTTAGTAAAGCTGTGAGACTAATTTGGTGCCTGGAACAAGGGATTTTTCAGAAGAGGACATACACTAGACCATTTAAGACCCTGAGGGAGAACTCCGGGGTAAGATTCTTAGGAATTAAGTGTATTATCAGCTACATATATGGGATGATTAAAAATTATAAACCCATGCTCAGAAAGTAATTGAGAGAACCTTAAGCTTTCTCCTCAGGCTTATCTAAAAGCTCAGAGAACACCTGGAAAATAAACTCAGAACTTCCATGGTACAGAGCCTTCAAAGACTGGGAAAATTTGCTGTTTTTTAATGATCAGTTTTTAACAACAATAGCAAAATCACAAGGCACACAGAGAAACACGAAGCCATGGCCCATTCAAGCAAAGAAAATTAAATGGCAGAAATCATCCCTGAAGAAACATAAGCAACAGAACCAAGGTAAAGCCTTTAAAATAATTGTTTTACATATCCTCCAAGATAAAAATGGATAAAGAACTAAAGAAATGAGGAAAAATATATGCACAAAATGAAAATATCAACAAAGAAAAATTTTTAAAGGAACCAAGTAGAAATGCTGAAACTGAAAAATACAACAACTATTGAAAAAATTAATAATATAATTGAACAGGCTGAAGAAATTATCAGTGAACTTGAAAATAGAAAGTTATCCCAGACATTACCTAGTCTGAGAAGGAAGAAAGAGGAAGGAAAAGTGAACAAAGTCTATTGAACTCATGGGACATCATAAGAAGAGCAGTACATGCTTTATGAAAATTGAAAAGAAGAGAAAAGTCAGAGAGATTACTTGAAGAAATAATGGCTGAAAACTTCTCTATTTGAGGAAAGATACAAATCTGCAAGTATAAAAAAGCTTAATGAACTCTACATAGCATAAAATCAAAAAGACCCATGCTGAGACATTTGAATCCAACAGTTGAAAGGCAAAAAGAAAGAGAAAATATTTAAAGCAGCAACAGAAAAGTGACTCATGACATGCAAAGGATTGTCAGCCAATTTTAGCATAGCAACTTCAGCTCCCAATTTTTCATGAGAAAACTTGGAGGCATACATAGTGGTATTTAAAGTACTAAAGGGGAGATGGGTGTCTATATCCAGCAAAACTATCTTTCAAAAATGATGAAATTCCCAGGTAAACAAAAATTGAGAGTTCATTACTACTGATCCTGTCCTACAAGTAATGCTATCATTAGTTAAAATTAAAGGATGCTATAAAGAAATTCAAGCAACATGGCTATTTTTTTAAAAACTCTGTTAAAGGTAAATATATAGGCAAATATAAAAATTAGCATTATTATAATTTTGGCTTTAATTTTCTATAGGGTTTAAAAGACAAATGCATAAAGTAATCATAAATCTGTTAATTGACACACAATATATAAAGACATAACTTGTGATTTTAATAACATCAAACAGCGAGTTGTGAAGGAGTATAGTTTTATATGCAATTGTATCAATTCAAAATAGAATGTTACAATTTTGGGATACTATATGTAACTTTTATGGTAACCATGCCCCAAACGGGGTTCCTCACCTTCGCCCACAAAATATTTATAGAATGAATAAAATGAAATAAGAAGGGAGTAAAAACATGTCACTACAAAGAAACAACTAAACACAAAGGACAATAGTAATAAAAGAAATGAGGGGGGAAAAAAAGCTCCAAGACATGGAGGAAACAAACCAAACAATGCATGAGAAAGTCCTTCTTTGTTATTAATTACTTTAAGTGTAAAAGTTTGAAGTCCCCAAACAAAAGGCAACCACTGGCAGAATGGATTTTAAATAGCAGGATCTAACTATATGCTGCCTAGCAGCTTCACATTAGATCTAAGGTTACAAAGATTGAAAGCAAAGTGATGATAAGTAATTTCCACACAAATAGTAACCAAAAGGAAGCTGGTATTGCTATACTAATACCAATATACTTTAAGAAAAAAAATACAAGAGATAAAAAACATGCCATATTAACAAAAGAATCAATTTACCAAAAAGATAAAAAAGAAGCATAAACATGCATGTACCAAGTTTTAGAGCTCCAAAATGCATGAAGCAAATATTGACAGACTTGAAGACAAAAATAGTTCTACAATATAATTAAAGCTTTTGGTACTACACTTTGAACAACTAATAAAACAACTAAACAGAAGATCAGTCAGGAAATAGAGAACTTGAACAACACAATAAATCAATTGGACCTATATAGATATATACAGAACACTCTGTCCAACAATAGAATACTTAGCTTATTAAGTGCACATGAACATTCTCCATCACAGGCTCAAGTTAGGCCACAAAACAAGTCTTAGTAAATTTAAAGAGACTGATATCATATAAAATATCTTTTCTAACTATAGAGAAATAAAACTAGAAATTAGTATCATAAGAAAATTGAAAAATCCACAAATATGTGGAAATTAAATAACATACTCTTAACCCATTTGACCAATGGGTCAGAGAAGGAATCTCAAGAGAAATTATACATTGACTAAAAATACAATATTCCAAAATTCATGGGATGCAGTGAAAGCGGTGTTAAGAGGGAAATTTATAGTTGTAAGTGTTTACATTTTAAAGAGATTTCATATCAACAATACTACGTACCTTAAGTGACGAGAAAAAGAAAAACTATAATGACTGATAATTTATTTTCCAAGGTTTTAAAGAGAGCATGCTTCCTTGATGGTAAGACCCACTCTGGCTTCAACAATCCCTCCTTGTTTCAACACCTGTAGCTCCAAACTTTGTTCAGCCCACACTTATAACTTCTGGCAGGATATTCTCACCTGAATGTCATGTTCTACATGCCCCCAAACTGGGTTCCTCATCTTCCCCCATAAAATTTGTTTTGCCTTTCATGGTTCAAATCCCAAGATGCAAAAATTTTTCTGCTCCTTTCTCTGCTTCTCCATCCTGCTCCATCCCACCCTGACCCCAACCAACTGAGGACGGTGGCTCTAATGGGTCCCTTCCATATGTGTCCTTTCTATTGCTAAATCATTGTTCCCATTCAGCCTTTAGACCTTCTCACTGAATAATGACATAGGTTGTTATGGAGTTGCCTTCTTCCTGTTCCTTTCCCATGAGAGCATTAAGTGTTAAGAGCATGGGTTCTGGGTCTAAGAATGGAGTCTTGAATACTGTTTCTATTGATTGCTGGCTGTTTGAACTTGGGCAGGTCCCCTAGCCTACCTGTTCTTCATTTTACTCATCCATAGCATAGTCTGTAATTGTTCTGACATCATGGACTGAAATGGCAGTGAAATGAATTAATCCATGTAAATCAATTAGAATAGTTGCTTGAATATAGCAGATATTCAATACAGCTTGACTATTGTTATTACATTGTGGTTGGAGTTACCTTTCTGTACCATAATTCTGATAAAGTTATTCCATGATCAAAAATAGTGGTTCCTATTGCACACAGAGTAGTCTTAATTCTTTCAAATTCAAGCCTATCTTTCTTGACTTAGTCCTCACTATGTTCTTTCCAGCCACTATATGATCCATCCACATGGGTCTGTTGAATGTTCATAAAATGTGTTCTGTACATGTCCATCTCATGAACATGAACTTACTCAGGTGGTTGTTCTCTTTGCTTGGACAATTTCCGCATCACCATCTCTCAAGTTCAAACTGTATTTCAAAGTTCAGGTCAAATGTTACTCCTTCTGCCCCAGGTAACCTTCCCAGATTACACTGGTCATGGGTCATTTTCCCCTTACCTATATGCTTTGTTGTTTTGTTTTAGCAATTGTCACGATCTTCTCCACTAGGCAGACAACATGAGTAGTAATTCTGTGTCTACAACCAATCTTTTTCCAATGCTTCCTTATTACCCCAAGATCTACAGTGTCTAGCACAGTCACACCTCATTATCCACACATTTACCATTCAATGACTCTGGATGCTAAATCTATTTCAACTTACTTTGTATTTCCTTAAGTCTGTGCTCATAGCATATGGATTGAAAGAGAGGAAAGAAGGTCAGGGCTGACAATGAAATCCTTCATAAAATGTCAAAGGACTTTCTCCTTTTTCTATTACACCTAATAAACCTAAAATGAATAGCTTGAAATTCTACTGTAGGACTTTGATATTTATCATTACATCTGGCCCTATGCATTGATTATCTCTATTTGGTCTTAAAAGGTGCAGAGTGACTAAATGAGCTGATAAAGATAGCGAAGAAGTACATTGTTGCTGCTACGTTTTGGAAGTTGCTCTCCAGTTTGCATTAACTTAGTGCTTAGAGCAAAAAAATAGATCTTCCACATCACTTTCTCATATAACCAGGTATAGTTTACTGGTTCATTTTAAATCCAAAAAGAATGGGCAGTGTTGAACCTTTTTTGCTGTCCTTTTTACCTTAATTCAAACTTTTATTGAGCATTTTCATGAGTCAGACCCCCTCCAAGGTTTTGGAAATACAATGAATGTTGATTTCCTGCCTCAAGGAGATCTTAGTTTTATAACAGCAAAGTTGGATTATAGAAATAAACAGCCAACAAGGAATGAGTCTGAGAATAGAGGCACATGTAAGATGTTGCAGAGACACATCAAAAGGACTGGAGGACTCTTCTTGGAGTCAAAGCTGGTGATTAGAGATGGTCTTAGAATAGGTGATGTTTGAGTTTAAGCAATGAAGAGTTATTTGGAGTTAAGTGGACTGAAGGGAAGGCATATGAAAGGAAAAATAGAGCAATGCGAAGGTTTGAACCTGTGTAGAGGAATTTTGCGACTCATGCTGTTATAACAACTTCAAACATATTATTACTACAGTAGCCCAGTAAGGTCCAGAAGAGGATGACCCCCACTTTGCAGAGCAAGGGCTGGAGGACAAAAGAGTTTAAATAATTTGCCCAAGGTGACATTTGCAGAAACATTATTCACTAAGTTTTCATCTAAGAGGAAAGGTATGAATATCCACTCCCAATTCCATGCTTGAAGCAAAAAAGAAGTCTTTCCACATTCGAATCAAGCCATTCTGCAGAAACATTGCAAGTCCCTTCATGAACCAAAACTAGACTCACTTAGAAGGTGTATTCCACTGCCACCTCTGACACATGCATTGATAAGATAGGATATCTAGTTTCTTTTTTTAATATTTATTTTTTTAGTTGTAGTTAGACACAACACCTTCATTCCATTCATTTATTTATTTATTTTTTAATGTGGTGCTCAGGATCGAACCCAGGGCCCCGTGCATGCTAAGTGAGCGCTCTATGGCTGAGCCACAATCCCAGCCCAGGATATCTAGTTTCTTAAAGGGGAAAGAAAATAAGCAAAACTGCAAAACATCTTAAGATGTTCATTTAAAAAAAGGGGGGGGGGGGG
>NW_026000243.1:7637317-7656034 GCF_001458135.2 Marmota marmota marmota | reverse complement strand
GGGGGGGGGGGGTGCACGCCTATATCCCAGTGGCTAAGGAGGCTGAGACAGGAGAATCATAAGTTCAAAGCCAAGCCTCAGCAAAGGCAAGGCACTAAGCACTAAGTGAGACTCTGTTTCTAAATAAAATACAAAATAGGGCTTAGTGGTTGAGTGCCCCTGAGTTCAATCCCCAGTACCAAAAAGGAAAAAGGAACACTTATGAGTTAAGTGTAAATGAATCAGAAACATATGGATTCAATCTACTTTAAAGGACTCAGTGGAGTTCCAAGTGAAGGGCAAAACCCTTGGAGGAGGTCACATTTGGGGTTTTTTTTCCCAAACCCAGTGCCATTAGTAATGGTCAGGCTCAGAGCTGGGCTGGTATATGGATCTCCAAAAAAAAAAAAAACTAACAGGATGAGATCCTCAGGGAAAGATAAGGGTTAATCTATCCCAAATCCTCATTCTCAGCTTGGAAATGTTCTGGGCAGCATGCCTCCCAGAGACACTGCAGCCCCTACAGGCACCTTCTCTGAACATGTCATTTTGGTCATGGGCTGGGATACCAAGTCCGGTCAATAATTTTTTCTCAGAAACTCAACTTCCACAACTCCAAAAGGATGTAGCAGTTGAACTGCAATTCCTCAATCTTTCCCAAAGATCTTTTCCCTTTAGGGTAAACTTTTGACTGTGAACAATGTCCAGGCTAGGCGTTCTATCAACTGATCTGGATCACTGGGCTCATGGTCATTGGCCTTGGAAGATGAAATAGTGACCACACTCCTCTTTGGAAACACTAATGTGCACACAATATTGAAAATGTTTAACAAAGCACTGCTTGAAAAGGAGAAAGATCCAGCACATCAGTCTGGTTGAGTTATATCAGCCATGAAAATAAATATAAGCCAGCAGAATTAGAGCCCAGAGAGATGGGACTGGTTTAATGGAAACCAGGCAAAAAGCAGGTGTGTTCCCCTGGGTATAATCACCTCAATGCTGCCCCATGCTCTTCACCTTCTGTGGGTCCAAGGTGCTAACCCTGGGGTGAATGGTAAACCCTGAGACATCTAGCCAGTTTGCTTGGCCTCTGTTTCTTTATCCATCCAGTGCCCTCTTCCAGATAAAACCCAAGTTTGTTCTGTGTTTCTGATATTTCTCTCTCAAGTAGAGTTGTTATGGATACGGGTCTTTCTCATCCTCCACTGATGGAATCACATTTCGGGGGTGGGGGAGGACTAAGAAAAATGAGCAAGTGGAACAATATTCTCCCCAAATGCTGCCTTAAATTGAAATCATCTGTTCTAACAGCTCAGCCTCCCTGTCCCCAGCCACACCCAAGCAGCTGTGAAGGTGGGTGGGGCCACCGGCCCCCCTCACTGAGAGGGTGGAATACCCATTGCTTACAGTAAGGTGATACACTGAGAAGAAATTCATTCTGAGCTCCCTTTTCTTTTCTTTTTTATACTTCTTAATTATTTTAATTGTGCACATTCACAGGCTACAGTGTGATAATTTGATACACATATACACTGTGTAATGATCAACTCAGGGCAGTTAATGTTTCCATCTCCTTAAACATTTTATAAAATTTTTGATTCAAGTGTAATAATTGTACATATTTATGAGGAACAAGGTAATACTTTTCTCAGGTCCCCCCAGCAATTCTGTCATCAGCCTTTATACTCCCTATGAGTCTCTCTGGAAACTATATCTCTGTCTCTAGGCTGCTTCCCCAGTGCCTCAGAGATAACAAGGGGGAATTCTGGGAGCTGGCTGGGGAGCTGGCTTGGGAGCTGGATCTCCCAAGCACTTTCTGTGTCCCTGGAAGTCCCCATGATCACCCTGCCCCAAGACAGATCTTTCTCTCCATTGAAGATGCCTGAAGTTAGAGTTTTGTTTCTATAGCTTGAGACTTTGGTACTTAAAGCAAATAACTCAGGTGAAGAAAAATATTAACAATTTAATATGAAGAATGGATGGATGGAGGTGTGGTAAGAGAGTATCCAGAGGTGATGTGGCATGTGGAGTAGAGACAGGCAGAGATGGTAGGGAGAGGCCAGAGATGAACTGGCCTGGTTCCCAGGCACAGGTTCCGTATTCAGGAACTTGAGTGGAAGGGGATCTGGAGGCTTAGTGGTATCCACAGAAGGTAGGCATCATCAGTGGCCAGACAAGACAAATGTGCTGAGTGGCCACTGTGCCAGGCATGGCCCTCAACACCAAGGACACAGCATGGGGAAATCAGGGACAAGGGACAGGGGCACAGACATTGCCCAGAGTAGTTCAGGAACTGTGTGGGTGCACCAGAACCGAGAAACCAAAGATATCACCATTAGCCCCCTTGCCTGAACCCCATGGCTAGAGTCCAGAGCTCCAGAGCCTCCCCCAGCACCAGGTCCTCATTCAGTTCACTCTGCCTTGCATGGAGGAGCCATGCTGTTCCAGGAATTGCTTCAGATACAGCACTGAGCCTCCTGGACTGCAGAGCCTCAGGGGCTGCCTGGGGTGTATGGTCAAGCTGTTCTCAGTCTTACTTAGCTGTGCCTCAGTTTCCACATCTGCCACCTCTGTGCCCAAAGTTCCACTGCACAGAGAGCTGGGAGCACAAGTCCAGGGAAGCTCACTGTTGGGCAGTGTTGTACAGGCAGATGCCTGGCACTTCGGCAAAGTCTGGCTCAGCCTCTTAGGGTAGGGCTTCTAGGACCCAGTTACCCTTTCCCCCAGAACCCCAGTCTTCAAATCCACAGGGTTAAGTGGGTGCTTTTGGAGTTAGCACACAGTTGGCAGAGGCTCTCAGCCAATCTGGGGATGGATGGATAGAAAAAGGTGACTAGGAAAGGGATAAAGGAAAACAATGAACTGAGGGTGCAAAGGAGGGGACAGGATTTGGTGGTGGGCTTCTTGCCCAGCTTAATTGTTTTCATACTCAAAATGATTCCTAACAGCTGGGCCGGTGATCATCCTGCTCAGATTCCACAGGCAGCCAGGGAAGCCAAGGGACTTGGCAGCGGAGCTGGGAGACCAGTGCCTGCACCACAAATGAGCTCAGCTCAGGGAGGGAAGGGGTGAGGGAGTCCAGCCTGGTCCACTCTCCTGCCTCCCATGGTGGGTGCTTGGAGCCCAAGCTGAGTATAGGCTTTTCTGCCAGGGTGTCCTCCCCTCCCCCCACTTGATGACCAGGGGGTTCACCTTTAGGCCCTTCTCTGGACATCTGACCTGTGTTATAGCCTTTGATTTCCTGTTGTTCGTGGCCAGCTTTCTCAGGTGGCTGGGGCAGAGGACCAGCGAGGCCAAGGGTTAGATACAAATTTCTGAGGAAATAAGGGAGCAGCACTCTGGTCTGTGGCTGTGCGGATCCTGGCAAACTGTGTGATGCATGCTGACCTCTAATCACAAGAGGGGCCAGGTGCAGTATGGGGCTGAACAATGTCACCTAGCACTGCTCCAGGAGCTAAAGCTCCACCAGCTGCAAAGAACTGCAGGTTTCAACCCTGAGCAGCCAACCTGCCTGAAGAACACGGCAGCCCTTCACACCTACTCCTCACTTGCTGCCTCAGCTACTAGAGCTTTCAATATATGGGTTATTTCTTCTGAGCTATTTTGGTGACATGATTTAAATAAATCTAAAGCTCCCTGGCATGTGATAGAGGTGACAAATATAAGGGTAAAATTATGTACTAGCAAAAAAAGGGCCCCAAACTAGACTTAGCCATCCTACAACATAATTTCATGTGAATTTTAGTCATTCCTCCAACCAGTACCTGTTGCTTAATAGTAACAGCAAATGTGCCAAATACTGGCACATGTTTATTATCTCATTTACTCCTCGCAACAATCTTATAAGGAAGGTACTATTGTTATCCCCACTGAGGAAAGGAGCACACTGAGGCACAGAGAGAGAATAACTGGCTTGCCCAAGTCACAAAGCTAAATCACAGAACAAGGACTGAAATCAGTGCTTTTAACCATTGTGCCAGTCAGGGAACTGTTTGCAAAGTACTATGCTGGATGATATGAGAAAATGCAAATAAATATATGACATTGTCACTGCCCTTGGCAAGTGTACCACCTCTAAGGCTTAAGTCTCTCCTGTCTGGCCTGAACAATGCTTTGGTTTCTGTGTAGGCCTTTGAGCTCCAGCAGGTGAAGAAGCTGTAGGTACCAAGGCAGTACTGGTTTACACTACTCAGTCCCACACTTTATCTGTTTACTCTTATGACCAGAGGCTGACATGTATCCCATGACATACCCTTTTCTCCTTGCCCTGAACATGAATGCCTACAGCTACTGAAATCATACTTTATAGGCCTCAACCTATTTTTCCAGACAGGCCAAACAAAACTCCTTCCTTTCCTGATCAATACCCTGAAGTAACAGAAAGGATTAGGCAAAGCTTGGCAAGCTTCATGACAAAGACTTTGTGTGGAGGCCACAGGCCACAGCTGAATTGAGCCAACTGCCTGGGCTCTAGCCCCCAGCCAACTGTGGACCAGGTCAAATAGCAGAGCAATGGGACACACTGCACCAGTGGAGCCCACTTGGCCCAGTCCCACCAATAAGGTCACTCCTGGCCTCCTTCATCCACTTGCAAATAGGTCACTTGGCATTTTAGAGACTTTCTGTCCACACCCACCTGTGAGTTTGGGGGATGTGGTTGGCATTTTGTCTAGAACCTGATAGCTCTGGGACCCAAGATCTTGGGTGTTAAGATTCCAATCAAGTTGCATCAAGCAAGGTTATAAGAAGCCTGATGGAGACACACAAACAAAGCTCCGGAGGGGTTGGATTCCTTCTGGAGCATGCTTGCACCCTGCAGCAAGGGATATTAAACACCATCACAGGAAGTTGCCCAGCAGTGGGATCTTCTTACTTGGGAGACCATTAACGCATTTGGAGCAGCAGTTGGAGAAGATGATCTATCAGTCCCACTGCTCCCTTTTGGATCTAGAGTCCCCAAGACCCTTGAAAAATGGACTGTATCTCTGAGAGTCTCTTCTTTGCCAGGGTGGATGGAGATAGTAGGGCATGGGTCCCTTCCCAGCACCCTGTAACGGCACCAGAACTCTGGGACAGAAAGAAAATGCTGCTTGGAAAACTGCAGTGGTGTTTTGTTTGTTTGTTTGTTTTGCAGTTGAGTGCATGATATGCACAAGAAGGAGGGCATGACAATCAAGGAGGGCAAATCAAAGGGGCCAGTAGGCTCAATCCCTTTCCTGAAATGAAGCTTGGTTTTGTAAACCTGCAAGGGGCTCAAGGCTATTCCAGGAGGAACACCAAGGCAAATGCCAAGGCAAGACTGTGCAGGCATGAACATTTAGGTCACCCAGAACAACAACCACCTTCAGCACTGAGCTTCCACAGTAGAGTATTAATATCCCCTTGTTCCCATCCCCTCCTTTTCCTGCAGTTCTTTCATCTCATCACCAGCAAAGGCCTAGCAGCTGGAGAGCTGGTGACAGAAAGTTCCAGGAGATGGCAGCCGTGTGTAGTCTGTGAGGCAGAGCTGGCTCTCCCCCAGCCTGGGGATAAGCACCTCACCCAAAACATTGCTGGCTACAACTAGCAGGGTTTCCCACCTCACCACCTATCCCTCTGGCTCCACAAGACCATCAAGAATCATAGGCCATAGCTAACCCAAAACACCCAAAGAGAGACTCCGAGGTTGAGGTCTGAAGTGGACATAAATAATATCAGTTAACTTTCAGAAAAGCAGGCAGGATGCAGGAGCTCTGGTATGTCAGGCCCACTGCCATCCTAGGAATCTCTAAACTCACTCCAGAGAGACCCAAAAAGGCAGCCCCATGTGACAGGAGTAATTTTAGCACCCCTCTGATTCATGAACCTTCCCAGCAAGCAAAGTTTTACCATTCTTGCTACAATGCACTCTCTGGCATTGAATCCCTGCCTCTGAAAACTATGAAAGGAAAATAAGAATTAACTAAGACCTCAGAGCACCTTCTATAAATGACAAGGATGTTCTGGCTTTCCAGGATCTCAGAAGCATATGCAATTTTTCTGTGGGTATAAGGTCCTAGACGCTGTTGGCCCAGGGCTTCCAAGGGTGAAAAGCTTACAGGGAAAGATGTCCTGGTATGGTTTTATGAAGGTAGACATGAAGGAAAGGGCTTTGGAAACTTTTCATTCCCCACTGTACAAAAAAATCATATGGGAAATGAACCTCCACGTTAAAAATAAGTTGTAGATTTAAAAATAAAACTGTTCCATGTTTCACAGAATCACAAAGTTCAAATTAGGAGGGATGTTAAAAATCAGATGGACACAACTGCCACCCAGTACAGCAGTCTCTTCTGTAGAATCACAAGTGTGTCTGTGCAGATGCTACCTGTCTACTTCCAGGGGCAGGGAACTTACTACCTCCAGGAGCGGCTCTGCATTTCTGGACAGCTCTATGTTTTGGATTATTTTTCCTTATGTTACACCCAAGTGAAGTTTCCTAGAGATTCCAGGCAGCATTGAAAATGTGTCTTAAGGAGCCACAATAAATGTCTGTTCCCTTTCCACTATGATCTCCTTCAAGTCTTTGAAGATGGTCGTAGCATATTCTGCCTACCGCATGCCTGCTCTTCTCCAGGCTGGATTTGTTGGTTTGTCAAACAACCTAATTTAATAAGCTCATAGCTGCCTGGATCTTTTCCATTTAAGGACAGTTTTGGGCAGAGCTGTAGTGACTGCTGCTCTGCCTTCCCCAGCACATCTCTTCCTTGCCTTTGACTGAGACCCATGGTAGCAGTGTGGAAGGATAAGTACCTCTCTAACTAGCCATGCTTATCCTCAGCCTCCATCAGACAAATGGGGGTGGAGTTAGATTCCGGGATTAGACTAACTATACTCAGAGAGGCAAAGGGGATGCTGCCAGATAGGAAGCTCCAAGAAGAAGAAAAATGTTCCCGTCTTATACACTTCTGTGTCCCCAGTGGCAGTACATAGCAATGTTCATAATGATTTCCTGATGAATGAATGAATGAATTAATGAATGACGGAAAGAAAGTCAGGATAGAATACAAAGATATTTCTATATATTGAAAAGCATTTCCTCAAATGTGCTAACTCCCCAGCTCACATCCCAGAGTCTGTTCAAATGAACTCTGAGGTTCAGCTCTGCCTGCAGCTATGCAAACCACCCTATTTCCATCCCTCATCACTCCATTAAATTATTATTGCTGCTTCTTTCTCCTTCTCCTCACACCCACACCGACCTCTTCCCTTTTCCTCCTACCCCATTCTCCCCCAATTCATAGACTGCATCTGTAAAAGTCCCAGGATATGCCTTTGGGATGCAAATTCCAAAGAAAGCCAAGTAAGAAAAAGAAAACGTGGTAGAAGATTTTGCTTTTGGGGTATCAGTTGATATTTTTTGACTTTGGACTAATTTCTGGAGAACCCCAAGGAGTGCTTCAGCATGGTTGTTCCAGCTGTATGGACAGAAATCCCTGCCACGAAGGCATAAGAGGGGGGATTCTGGCTGAGCTTAACCCACTTTCACAGAGCTGTCTAGTAATGAGGCCTGGCTCAAAGGCTTCGTGCTCCAGGGCCATATGTTGCTGTACAGCAGAAGATGCAATTGATCTGTAAGTGGGCAGTTTAATTTTTTATTTTTCCCCTCTAGAGTAAGACAAAAAAGGAACTCTGGCAACCAGTGCTATATAAACTCTGTAAGCTTCAGGACTTAGTCTATCTCACACATGGAAAATAACTCCCTTCTCCACCCCCACCTCTGGAGATAAAGGATAATAAAATATTAACAACTGGCTCTGCTATTCTGACAGATAGGGGATGACTTTCTTTAAAAGACCTTTGTGCTCTGTTGCTGCCAAAGATACTTAAACTGCAGTCATGAGTGGCTTCTCTGCTTAAAACCCCAGCCAAATCTGACTTCTCTGTGAGAGGGTCCATTAGTCACATGCTTTTGGTGGGCAGCAGCGGTCTGAACCTGGGTGCAGGAGGGAGAGATGATGCACTTGCTATGGGACCAGTAAGGAACTAAGCGATAGCCTCAGGTGTGCTTCTGGGAGGTATCTGGCATCCAGCAGGGTGAGGCAGAGACAAGGAATGGATGCCTCCCTCCCCCATGCAGCCAGAGAGAAAGCTGCTCTAGAGAACACTTCTCAGGAATGGAAAAGTGGCAGAAGCACATTTAGAAAGAAAGAGAGCACGAACTGGGACCTGAACTATTCAGAAGCCCCTTGGGAGACAGGATTCTGGAAGAGAAGATATGTTTTGCAACAGCTGAGTTCTCTTGGGTACTCTTTCAAATCTTATCTTTGGCCAGAAGTGCTTGGAATGGAGAAACCTAGAAGCCCACTGCCATAGTTTGGGTCTAGAATGTTCCCTGAAGTCTCATATGTTAAAGGCTCCATCTTCAGGCTGGCAATATTAGGAGCTGATAGAACTTCTAGAAGGTGGGGCCTGGTGGAAGGAAGTTAGGTCATTGGGGGTGTGCCCTTGAAAGGGATAATGGGACCCCAGCCCCTTCCTCTCACCCATTGCTTCCTAGATGCTGTGAAATGAACAGGCCTTCTCCACCACGCGCTCCTGCCATGTTGTACTGTGCTACCACAGGCCGAAAGCAACAGAGCCAAGCAAACATGCATTGAAACTATGAGACCAGATTAGCTTTTCCTCTTTGAACTGATTACTTGGGTATTTTGTCACAGTGACAGAAAACTGACTAAAACAACCATGGAAGGTGTTTGAGACTCAACAGTAGGTAAAGGGACTGAAAGAAAAAGGAGGAAGGGATAAAAGAAGGAATAGAGGAGTATGCCAAATAGGAGAGAGAGAGAGAGAAGGAGAGAGAGATGTTAAACAAGGAATGGGCTGTCTCAGTGAAGGGAAAGCATGGAAGCTGGAATGAGTCTGCAAGAAAGGAGCCAAGTGATTTGGGACACAGGACTGAGTTTTTTGAAAGACATTTACAAATCATCAGCTCTTCCTGAATCTGTCAAATTTAGACACTCATGGATATAATTTTGCCAAATAAACGAACCTTCTCCTTGCCTTTTTGGAAGGAGGGATGTCTTAGTTGTCAGATTTTAAAAGTCAAATTCGTTGCCCAGGTATGTGGTGCAAATCTGGTGTGTGAAACATCTCCGTCTGCTTATTTGAAAAGCTCCAATAATCTTTATCCCCAGGCAGCTTCCCCTACCCAGTATTGATGGTCTTTACCACCTCAAGCCCTTAAGAAGTAGTAGATACAAATCATGAATGAAGGATAACATATACCCTCAGAGTGGGAATGTAAGTTTTTCTGAACCCACTTAGTCTCAGGAAGAGAATAACAAATGTCCCACAAAAAGTGAGAGTCCAGCTCTTAGAGAAGGGAAGCAGAAAAGGAAGATCTGGGAAAGGCAGGGATTTAGAAAGAGGGTCTTCCATACATACAGTAATCAGAAAGCTTAGTTAACCAGAAGATTTTTGCACTTGTCTTATTAATTTGATTTATTTGTGATCAGCTCATGTTTTTAGTTAGTAACACAAAAAAACATGGTATAAATGTGTAAAGATCCCGGAGGGTATGCAGTAAGAAGTAAATCATTCTCCCAGCCTTGTCCTCTAGCTACTGCCCTCCTTCTCTCACTCCAGGCCAGTGCTGACACAATTTGCTTGTGTCTAAAGGGAGAGGGTGTGTTTTTCTGAGACTCTCGACAAGGGATCTTGGCTTATCCTAGAGATGGAGTTAGGAAGGCTCCACTGTGGAAGTGATATTTGAGCTGAGAGGTGAAGGACAATTAGGGCCTCATCACTAGTAGAGGGAGTCACATGTAAAAAGCCCTATGGTGAGTGTAGGCACAGCATTTTTAGGTAAATCAGCAGGAATTCCCTCAGCATTTTTAGGTAAATTGGCAGTGAGGTTCAGAATGGACCTCACTCTAGGAGGACAGGTAGGAGTATTGGGTGGAGCTGGGTCATGGTCTCCTGGGCCATGTTAGTATTGTGCTCTTTATCAATAGAACTGGTTTATGTTCTGACAGTTGGGTGTGTATGTGTGTCTGATCCTTTTTATATTTTAAAGAAGTAATTGCTACAGCTCAATTTTACTTCAATTTTACCTCAATAAAGATATGGGGGGAAAAAGAGCAACCTCTAGAAGATAGTTGTTAAAAGCATGACTTTTGGAGCCATTTGGACCAAGCAATGAGTGTGTTATAGTTTGGATATGAGTTGTCCCCTGAAAGCCCATATGTGAAACAACACAGCAATGTTCACAGATTAACTAATTAGATTACAAGAGCGGTACCCTAATCAGTGGATTAATCCATTTGATGGTTTAATAATTTGAATGGATTATTGGGTGGTAACTGTAGGCAGGTAGGGCATGGCTGAAGGAAGTATATCACTGGGAGCTTATCATTGGGGATTATATTATCCCTGGGTCCTTGCGTTCAAACTCTCTCTCTCTCTCTGCTTTCTGACTGTCATGAACTGAGCATTGTTCTTTCTCCATGTGCTTCTGCCATGATTTCTATCTCACCTCTGACCCAGAGCTGGGGAATCAGCTGGACATGTATTGAACCTCTGAAACCATGAACTCAGAATAAACTTTTCCTCCTTTAGATGGTTCTTGTTGGGTCTTTTGTAGATAAGAGCATGTTTTAGTCAGCTTTTTTTTGCTGCTGTTACTAAAAGGATCTGACCAGCACAATTATAGAGGAGGAAAAGTTTATTAGAGGGCTCACAGTTTCAGAGGTCCATAGAAGGCTGGCTCCATCCCTAGGGGCTCAAGGTGAGGCAGAACATCATGGATGAAGAGTATGGCAGAGGGAAGCAGCTCAGATGGTAATCAGAAAGCAGAGAGAGAGAGACTCCATTTTCCAGGTACAAAATATATTTCTCATAATCATGGCCCCAATTAACCACTTCCTCCAGCCACACCCCACCTGCCTCCAGTTACTACTCAGTTAATTCCATCAAGGATTCATTCACTGATTAGGTTTAGATTGTCACAATCCTATCATTTGTCCTCTGAACCTTCCATATTTTCTCACATGTGAGCTTTTGGGGGACATCTCACATTCAAACCACAACAGACAAAATCAAGTGCTAAGGACGATGAGAGTGGCATCGTTGGAAGACTGTATGGGAAACCTTGATGCTTGGCCCACACTTGCTCAGCCTCACCTTTAAGTCCATCCTTAGCCAAACAATTCTACCCCACACCAATGGCCCCAACCTCAAATGCATCTTTCCACATGGCTGCCAATCATGCCAATGTCAGGGGAGCTCTGTTGGCCCACATACAGGAGCAACCTGAGAGTTCAGGGGGACTTCATTCTTCCAGAAGCAACACTCAGCTGGAAGATAATGGGAGTCAATTGGAAATAACAGGGAGATGATGATGATAAGTCTTTTATACAATCCTCAAAAGATTGTAGGTGGGTCCTAGATGCCTAAAGCAGTGACCTTAATCATACACCCGGTACTGACCTTTCTTCTTCTCTCACTCTGTCTGTCCTTCATTTTTGATTCTGGGTTATTCCTTAGCAAGTTTTCAGCACAGAAGTCCTCACAGGCCCTGTTTTTTGTAGGCGTCCAAGGGGAGATAGAGGCAAACATAATTATATAGGTAAGAAATGATAGAGAATTAGACAAGGGCAGTAGCCATAGCAATGGCAGATTGGAAAGTAATTTTAGAAAGTTAAATAGTCTGCTGCATCCCAATTCTCCAACATCATTCTCTTTCTTTTTTCCATTTTATATGCAGTGCAACCCAGTGCAGGTTTACAAGGCATGGTGAGACCAGAATGGAGGAGGTACAGTCATGTGCTATAATCCTGTTTTACAGCTGTGCGAATGGCCACCATATATGAATGTAGAACTCAACAGCCATAGCAAAGCTAAGCTCACAGGAGATGAAGGTATTTCCAGGCAATCCTAAATTTAGCTAAATTTATAATCGTGCCTTTGGAAGCTATCCCTGACATTAGTGTGCCCTTCAAGCAAGATCACATAACCAGGACTATTGTAGTAGAAATTAAAGTATCTGAAATAATAAGGGAGGAAAAGGTGTAATGGGGAATCTGCTCCACAGAGCCATGTGTATTTATGTCCCACATCAGTCTTGTCAAGTAGAAGTTGTACCTCTAACAGGCTTAGTGAGACATCATGATCTTTTCAGGGTCACTTGAGTAGTAGGTACTAGAGAAAACACACTGGGTTAGTCAGCTCTTCATCGTTGTGACCAAAAGACCCAACAAGAACCATCTAAAGGAGGAAAAGTTTATTCTGAGTTCATGGTTTCAGAGGTTCAATACATGTCCAGCTGATTCCCCAGCTCTGGGTCAGAGGTGAGATAGAAATCATGGCAGAAGCACATGGAGAAAGAACAATGCTCAGTTCATGACAGTCAGAAAGCAGAGAGAGAGAGAGAGTTTGAACGCAAGGACCCAGGGATAATATAATCCCCAATGATAAGCTCCCAGTGATATACTTCCTTCAGCCATGCCCTACCTGCCTACAGTTACCACCCAATAATCCATTCAAATTATTAAACCATCAAATGGATTAATCCACTGATTAGGGTACCGCTCTTGTAATCTAATTAGTTAATCTGTGAACATTGCTGTGTTGTTTCACATATGGGCTTTCAGGGGACAACTCATATCCAAACTATAACACACTCATTGCTTGGTCCAAATGGCTCCAAAAGTCATGCTTTTAACAACTATCTTCTAGAGGTTGCTCTTTTTCCCCCCATATCTTTATTGAGGTAAAATTGAAGTTCAATAAAATGCACATGTTTGAAGTATGCAATTTGATCAGTTTGACATGTATGTAAGCAATACAATCCATATAAAAAGAATTTCCATTCCTTTTTTTAAAATTTGAAATCATATATATTGTGTTTACTGCATGATTTATTACATTAGAAATCAATCGCTTTAAGATATACAGAACCCACCCCCACATGTCAACGATTTCAAAATTAAATGGCACACTATAAATATCTCAGAGGTCAAGGAAGAAAAGCACAGGAAAAGTACATAAAAAGTGCTTTGAACTAAATGATAATAAAAGCTTAAAATATCAGGATCTCTGGGATGAAAAAGTATTCCGATGAACGTTTATAATTTAAAGTACTTGTATCAGAAAGAAGTTAAAATAACAATCAAATTATTTTCAAATTATGTAGAAGGAAGGAAAAAATAAGAGTAAGAACAGAAATATATGAAATTGAAGAGAAATAATACACCTAAAATTTGATAAAAAATAAATAATCCTAATCAAAGAAAAAGCAAGGACACAAAAAATAATATCAATGGAAAGGAAGCTATCAAAATAACCCTACAGATGCTAAAGCTATATTAAGGTAATGTTACAATTGTATGCCAACATATTTGATAGCTTACATAACAAGATCTATATTAGAGAAGGATCCATGTGCTGCTGAAAAGGAAGTGCATTCAGTCATTGATGGATGAAATAGTCTATATATGTCTGTTAAATCTAAATTATCAATTGTATTTTTTCATTTCTACAGGTCCTTTATTTATTTTTTGTTTGGAGAACCTATCCAGGGGTGACAAAGTTTTGTTTATTGTGTTTTGGTCTATTTAAATCTTGAAATTGAGAAGGGTTTATTTGATATATGTAGATGCCTCATTGTTTGGAGCAAAAATATTTACAATTGTTATATCTTGTATAATTCCCTTAAGCAGTATGATATGGCCTTCTTTGTCCCTTCTGGTTAAATTTGGCTTAAAGTCCACTCTATCTGATATGACTATAGAAACCCCTGCTTGTTTCTGTGATCCATGTGAGTAATGTTTTTTCTCATCCTTTCACCTTCAGTCTGTGGATGTCTTTGTCTATGAGATGAGTCTCATGGAGCTAGGATATTATTAGGTCTTGTTTTTTAATCCAATATTTCAGTTTATTGATTGATGAGGTTAGACCATTAATATTCAAGGTTATTAGTGAGATATGATTTGTATTCCCAGTCACTTTGGTTTAATTCTAGTTTTTAATTTGAATTAGTTTTTCCTTTGATTGACTATTCCTTTAGAGTAGTTCTTCCCTTTGCTGGTTTTTACTTTTTTTTTAATTCATCTTCAAATAATATTTTGGTTGAGAATGTTCTATGATTCAGGCTTTCTAGTTGCAAATTCTTTTAACTGTTGTTTATCGTGCAAGATTTTCATTTTATCTTCAAATCTGAAGCTTAATTTTTCTAGATATAGAATTCTTGGTTGGCATGCATTTTATTTTAGAGGTTGGTATATGTTATTCCAGGACCTCCTAACTTTGAGATCCAAATTGATTTCCCCCTATATGTAATTTGACATTTTTTTTTTCTCACAGGCTTTAAAATTTTATACTTATTTTGTATGGTAGGCATTTTTATCATATTGTGCCTTGGTATTGGTCTGTTGGGTCTGTTGTAATTTTGTACATTTGTGATCCTGTAAGCCTCTTGTATTTGATTTTCCATTTCATTCTTTAGGTTTGGGAAATTTTCTGATATTATTTTATTGAAAAGATTGTGCATTCCTTTGATTTGTATCTCCACACCTTCATCTATCCTGATAAATCTTAAATTTGGTCTTTTCATGTTATCCCATGGTTCTTGGAAGTTCTATTCATAGTTTCTTAACATCTTCTCTCTGTGGTCAACTCTATTTTCAAGATCACATATTTTGTCTTCATTGCCTGAAGTTCTTTCTTCCAAATGGCTAGTCTGTTGGTGATGTTTTCTATTGACTTTTTGATTTGGTTTATTGTTTCTGTCATTTTGCTTAATTTTGTTTTTTCAGAATCTCTGCCTCTTTATTAAAGTGATCTTTCATTTCCTGTATTTTCTCGATGATTTCATTTCTTATTCCATCCTTCATTTTACAGATCAGTTTAACTATGCACATTCTAAACTCCTTCTCTGACATGTCTTCCACTGTGGTGTCGATGGATTCTGTATTGGAGCATCTTGGTTTGTTTGGGGAAATTTTTTCCTTTGCTTTTTCATGTTGTTTGTGTGTCTACCATCTAACAGTATGAATCTGAGGCAGTAGAATTTCTACCCTATGGACTTATTGTACTTCACTGTTTAGGGGGAGACAAATAATAACAACAATCAATGCAAATAATATACATCATTAAACCAAATATTTCCAGCTATGACATCTACAATGTTAATTAACACAATACACAGAAATGATATGAAAAGTTATTGCCTACAATAAAAACAGAAAATTTGTAAAAGGATTTATAACTTTAAATGGTGGACAGGGAGAGAAGGCAAGTGATATAGGATGTGATGATTATGAGCAAGGAAGAGAAAAGAAGAAGTAAAAAGTTAAAGGAAAAGTGAAAGAGAAAAATAGAGATTAGCTGTTAGCAGAAGAAAAGAGAATCAAGGTAAAAATGTATACATATAAGGTAAAAATTTAAAAAAAATTAAAAATAAATGTAAAAGAATACAAAACAAAACTAGAATATACTAATAAAACACCCTAGTTCACAAAAAACTAATCCATGAAAAATAACTGGTTTCAAAAATACTAGAAATTAGAAAAAAATGAATATATATAAATGTCAATGAACCACTAAGGTCACAATTAAACAGAAAAAATAATAATAAAAGATCTTGATGAAAAGTTAAAGAGTTCTTTCTACTGGAGTTCAAAAGATTCTGTTTCTCTTCTCAGCAGGTTTTTTTTTTGGGGGGGGGCTAGATAAGGGGTACCAGGGATTGAACTCAGGGGCACTCAACCACTGAGACACATCCCCAGCCCTATTATGTATTTTATTTAGAGACAGGGTCTCACTGATTTGTTTAGCACCTGGCTTTTGCTGAAGCTTGCTTTGAACTTGCAATCCTCCTGTCTCAGCCTCCTGAGCCGATGGGATTACAGGCACATGCCACCATACCCGGCTTTCTCAGCAATTTTAGGTGGGGTCATCTGGAGCATGATGCTCCACCCTCTTGATTGCTGGAGTGAGAAAGGTAATCCCATAGGCAGAATTTCTGGAGGTAGGGTTTAGACTTAGATGGGCTCCAGGCTGTTTGCTGAAGGTCAATTGATCTGGAGATTTTGAATCAGTGCACCTCCAGTGCCCAGTACTTGCTGGTCCAGGCTGGAAGACTGTACCATATGGATCTCCCGTGGGTTCCACTTCTGTGGTGGGGGACCCAATTCTTAGTCCCCTATGTCACTTTCAGACCCCACATATCCTTGTCTTGGGTTCAGTATCCAAACAATCTCTCCTGGCTCTACTCTTCTGACTTCTTAGCCAGATGCATGTCTTCCAGCAGGTCCTGCCAGCAGTCGAATTGGAGGGGTAGGGGTAGAGCCAGATGGGTTTCCATGACCAGTTGTCTCCTATGTAAACCTCTCTTCATGTTTGATTTTCTCCTGATCACTTAAGCATACTCAATGTTGTGCAGTGTGTGTTTACTGAGCCTGTATTTTGGGCCAAGAATTGGCCTCCTCAGCTGCCAGCCCCCACACATTGGCTGCAAAATTGTTCCTTCCTTTGTCCTTTGCAAGCCACCTGGAGAGACAGTGGCTTCTTTCCCCACACACGGATATTGTGCAGCACATCTTTCAGGTTTGCCAGGCAATGTCCTTGATCTCTAAACCCTCTGTACCCATACATGCCTGGTACCTCCCAAAAATGTTAGTTCCTTTAATTCCCTTATCCCTCCATTATGCTCACAGAGGGACTGCTCTGGCTGGTGATTCCAGCCCGGCCATGGCAGTGGCTGTGCCGCTGGGGATTTCTTCCTTATTTCATTATATCCAACCTCCAGAGTCCCCTACCTGCTTTGAATGTCCAGTTTTAAATTCCCCCTGCTTTTTTTTTTGGTCACCCACCTTGCTGAGAAGCTGTAAAGACTCTTTTTAAACTTCCTTCTATTACAAAGTGGGAGAAAAACCCTGAGAGAATCTGTCCAATTCTCTTTATGCTGGATTATTAGATGAATTGGTTGCCAATTAGATTCTGTTACTCAGTAAATGAGGCACAAGATGGCAGTTAGTGGAAGTAGAGAAGGAAGAGGACCATGAACAAGGCCTCAGGCTGCAGGTGGAATGAAAGCAGCACGTGGTACCTCTCATGTATTTATACTTAACAATTTACATCAATCATGTAATTGCTAATCAGAATTTTCTTCCACCATATGAATGCGCCTAGACACACGGAGAGAGGTCACATCTGTTACAGTCATCCAGGACAAGTGAGTGAGACCATTATGATTGCATGATGTAGGTTGCACTAAATAGATGAGGCAAAACAAAATAGTTTCAGAATTTTCCCAGGATGGCACAGTTCATAAGTAGCAGAACTGGAGTTCCCTGATAGGGTTCAGTTAGATGCTGCACATGAAGAGACTGGGAGAAATACAAAAATGAACCAAGCATGAATTCAGCCCTCAAGTAATTCATTCTCTTATAGATATTAAATATTTCTACTAATGATAATGAGAAAATAGAAAGTGACTCATGATTAGTAAAAGACTCTGAAAAGGTACTATGGGGTTTCAAAAAGGAAAGAGATGACACTGTGGAGAGATGGTGCATCAGTTCGTTTTTGCTGCATTAAAAAACCCTCAAACACTTAAAAAAAAACCAAATAACCCAATCAATAAATGGGCTAAGTAACTGAACAGATTTCTCAGAAGAAGAAATGCAATTGATCAACAAATATATGAAAAAGTGTTCAAAAAGTTTCAAAAAATGTTACCAAAAGTTGACCTCAGCTTGTGTAGGCTTAGCCCTTCCAAGAAAGCCTGTTCCACCTGCAGGCCTGGCTACCATGCCATGTGTTCCCCTAGTGTCTACAGTATGCCCACCACTAACTTGACAGAGTGGCATGAAAAGAATCTACACTAGCCAGTCTATACACTGCCATTTCCTGAGGCCGGTCCAGAGGTGAGCTGAGAGAGTGGTGAGTCAGGGGTGCAGAATCAGGTATACTGAGCGATGGATGAGTGAGGTAAAGGTGATGGGTGCATGAGATTCAGTCATAGCAAGAGCATCTAAAGCCATGTTCAAATTGGCCATGTGGGAGCTGATGGTGGGGACAACATCTGAAAGAGCGATTGAAGGGAGAGAGAGAAAGAGAGAGAGAGAGAGAGAGAGAGAGGAGAGAGAGATCTATCCCTGGAGCAGCCTTGAGTCCTTATCATTTTTGCATTCACATAGATGTTTCCAAGTAATTTTTTCCCTCCTCAGATTTTGATGGATCTATACCTACATGAGTGATTCTCTTCCTTATATCCCTGGCTAGAACATTGGTTATAACAAAATTTTGAAAAGAAATACAGTGACCAGAGACAAAAGTATATTTTGGCCAGACTACAAAGTGGGGAGGACCCCCAAATGAGGTTAGTATCCATCAGAGGGGTTATTTCTAAGATTGGCTATTCTTTCTCTATCTCTCCCAGCAATTAGACATACTGTAAAGTGAAAATTGAAGCCATCCTATTTTCAAACAAATCCAATGATTTAGTGATGTCTTGATGGCTCAAAAAAATGTTACTTTGAGGCCTATTTATTTCTTTTTTTTAATTTTTTTTAATTTTTATTGTTGGTTGTTCAAAACATTACATAGTTCTTGACATATCATATTTCACACTTTGATTCAAGTGGGTTATGAACTCCCATTTTTACCCCGTATACAGATTGCAGAATCACATCGGTTACACATCCACTGATTTACATATTGCCATACTAGTGTCTGTTGTATTCTGCTGCCTTTCCTATCCTCTACTATCCCCCC
>NW_026000243.1:7615408-7635100 GCF_001458135.2 Marmota marmota marmota | reverse complement strand
TATACCTTCCTGTATCCCAATGACTCTTAAGTTTGGTCTCTTTATGTTATCCCATATTTCTTGGATGTTCTGCTCATGGTTTCTTAACAGTCTCGCTGAGCTGTCTATGTTCTTTTCAAGTTGAAATACTTTGTCTTCATTGTCTGATGTTCTATCTTCTAAGTGTTCTACTCTGCTGGTAGTATTCTCATTTGAGTTTTTAAGTTGGTTTATTGCTTCCTGCATTTCTAGGATTTCTGTTTGTTTGTTTTTTATAATCTCTATCTCCCTATATAGTTGATCTTTTGCTTCTTGGATTTGTTTATGTAACTCATTGTTGAAGTGATCTTTCATTGTCTGATTTTGCTGTCTAATGTCTTCCTTGAGACTCCAGATCATCTGAAGCATGTATATCCTCAATTCTTTATCTGACATTCCATCTGCTGCAGCTATTACCTCTTCTAAAGTTGAGTTGACCTGCATTACTTGTGGTCCTTTCCTTCCTTGTCTTTTCATACTGCTCGCGTTTCTTTCTGCTTGGTGAAACTGTTGTGTTGTTGAATTTTCCCCCTATATATTTACAGTGCTCTTGTATAGTTGCAATGTCTCCCTTGTGGGGGTGGGTGGCGGCTGTGCTCCTCCTCCAATTGGGGTGATCTATCTCGCCGGCGGGCCGCTGGGCCCCTTCTCCAGGTCGCGTGGTCTGCCTACCTTGCGGGCAACAGCTGGGCCCCTCCTCCAATAGGGGTGATCTTTCAACTAGGCCGGCGTGCTGCCGGGCCCCTTCTCCGGGACGCGTGGTCTGCCTACCTTGTGGGCGGCAGCTGTGACCTTCCTCCAATTGGGGTGATGTGTCTATCATACCGGCGGGCCGCTGGGCCTGTTCTCCTGGTAGGTCGCAGGTCTGCCTACCTTGCAGGTCCGGGCGGTGGCTCTGCCCCTCCTCCAATTGGGGTGATGTGTCTACCACACCGGCCGGCCGCTGGGCCTGCTCCGCTGGTCGGTCGCAGGTCTGCCTACCTTGCAGGCTTTGGCGGCAGATCTGCTCCGCCACTCCTCCAATTGGGCGATGTGTCTACCACGCCGGTGGGCCGCTGGGCCTGCTCCCCTATTTATTTCTTTGGTTACAATTTCTTTCAAATATTTTATCAATTCTCACTCTGATTATGAAAGAAGCAAAAAATCATTCTACTCTGCAGTATTTATTTTGGGAGCATTTACCTAGTAAATCTCCTTATTGGCATAAGAAAATATATTTCCCTGGAAACCAGAAGTTGCACAATAGTCCTAGCCCTCCAGAGCACCAGGGGATTAAAAAAATCCTCATTATTAAAATCCGATTATTCTACTTTTATGTCACCTCCTTTGCTATAAATGAGGGCTAGTTCAGCCGCCAGAACACAGAATGACACAGATACAATGTGATGTGTCAACCACTCATGTTTCCCTTTTATGAGATCAACTTTTATAACTTTGCAGTTAACTTACCAACAGACTATAAAACTAGGCTTATTGGAAACAGATACATCAACCCTGAGGCACCACTTGTCAATGTCTGATTCCAATGTCTCCTGGAATTAGAGAAGAATCAGAGAGTTTATCCTCAAAGAGAAATCCAATGGTGATAGCAGCCTGAGTTTCACCCAACAAAGTGTTGACACCTGTACTGGGTCACCCTGGGCAATGCTCCTTGTGAGAAATACCCACTCTGGGTCTAATCATAATTCGTATAATATTTATGAGTTTTGTACCATGGCCTGACTGCTTATTCCAGTAAAATAAGACTCCAGAATGCAGCCAAATATGACCCTCAAAAATATTGTCTAGTCTATTTGTGGCCACAGATATGTTCCTTCTTTTGTGATTCCTGAATGCATGGTGGAGCATGGGGCCAGCTTCAACTTCAAAGGAAGTATTCAAAGCAGATGCCTCTTTGGCTCTGAACTGCCGAGGGGAAGGCTTGCATGCCTGTTTTCATGCGCATTCTATTCTACCCTATCTAGTCTATCTCATCTTTGCTGCATGCTCAGAAGCCACTGTCCCTGCATTGCTCTCCTGCTGTACAAGTGGATCTTTGAGACCCATTGATGGAAAGAGCTGGGGAGCCTCCCTATTGCAATAGCTTTGTTCCCTTTATGGGTGTGCCCTGGTTTGTGCATGAATTTCATCAATATCTGGGCATTCAGCTGCAGATGAGAAGCAACTCTGCAGTTTCATGATGCAGGCACTGCTAGAAAACATGTCTCCATGGCAACCCGCGTTACCTCATCCACAGGATTCAGATGTTACTGACCACAGAAGCAATTTTTTTCCTCAAATGTAAAACAAGCATTAGCTATGTCTATAGATCCCAAAGAGGCTTGCTTGCTTGTTCTATCTGTCTGCTCAGAGCTGGGACAAACGTCATATGTTTGGGGAGCATTTTGTTTATAGACAACAATTCCCACTATGACACTGCCTTAGCACACAGAGATTTCTTTGCCACAAAAATAAGAAGGGTTCTTGCAGGGAAGAAGTGTCATTATTCATCTCTGTTCTAGTCTCTCCTGTTGCCAAAGAGTTGTTTTAATGTTTTTAATCCAGAATTCATATTTTCTCAGCCTCAGCAGGATCTGGCCCACTCACACTGGATTAGGGCTATTCATGGGAAACCCAGGTGCTTGGGCTGGGAGTAGAATTGACTGATGCCTAAATGACCTTTCACCTCTTCTGTCCAGACTGGAATGGTTAACTCCAGGCAGCATGTGGTTAACACTTACCCACCCCTATTAGCATGCTGGTGATTAGCATATCCAGTAGTCTCTGCAACTCCCCAAAGACCTAAAGGAATTGTTAGAAAATATTGGAGAAAAAGAGATGTCATTCCTCTACATCAGTAGTTCTCAACATAGGAAGAAGGAGGGGATTTGTCCCTAAGGGTGCATTTGACAATGTCTGGATACCATATCTTGTTGCCACAACTGGGAGACAAGTAGTAGTGGCATTTGATGGGCACAGGCCATGATGCTGCTTAGTTAGAATCCTATAAATATGTCTAATAGTGTACAGGACTATCCTTCTGACCCTACCCCAACAATAAATGATCCAGTTCAAAATTTACTAATGCTGAGGATGACGTTGAGAAGCCTTGTTTTGCACGGTCATATTGGAAATCCCATAAGGTGCGGTTACACAGCCGATCTGATCTCTATTATTACCAATGGAAGGGCAAGCAATGGGTTATTTATTCATTGTGTGAATAAATGCCTGTAAGTATACTCACCAGGGAACTCCAGTACATAGAAGTGCTTTCTTGTGACAGGGAGAGTTTTCAGTGTATACTAATCCCTCCTGGAAAGACTTTCTGTCTCTGAGTTATGATCTCGGCCTACATTGTCTCACACTGCCTCTCTGTTCTTAAAATTCCTTTCTGCACAATTCATGAGAACATAAATCCTTCCTTTAAAGTCTAACCAATAAGACTTCCAGAAAATTAGATTCTTCATTTTAAAAAATGTCATTTGAAACAATATGCTTGCTTCCAACTCTCTCTCTCTCTCTCTCTCTCTCTTCTTCCCCCCTCAATCTTAGGACTGGGAAATGTATGGAATGACTTCAGAATCTCACCTCATGGCCCATCTGTAGTCTACTGTTTATGCCTAATTGGCATTTCTTTGTTAACACTAGTCTTCTAGTCATGTGATCTAGAATGATTTCTTAAAATATGATTCGTATGTGGTAATGAATGTGGCCAAAAGTTTTGTTTGTTTGTTTTCCTTACTGATGGAAAGAAGAAGAGGAAGCATGAGGGAACACATGCTACAGCATCCATTGGTATGGGAGCCAGCAACACATCACACCAGGCAATTTCTCTGGCCACATCACTCCAATTCCTACTGCTGGCTTTCTTGCTTTTCTTCCAGAGCACATGTGGCTAAGTCATATCAAGGCAAACTTAGGTCAAGATAACAATCATCTAGGTCCTCTGAATATCACAGCCACTTGCTCATCTGCATGGTGGAGGATGACATCAGGCTGATGGAAGAATTTTGCTTAACTTCTCACTCAGGACAGTGGACTGGGCCGAACACATTGTAATTGGGGGTTCCATGTTGGAAAGACGGTGGTTCTCTGAAAATTGCCACTAATTGGAGAGCATGATTTTGAATGTTCCACAGAGTTTCTGCTCCAGTTCCTTGTAGCTGTTACACCTAAGAAAACAATTAAGATGTTCAAGATAAGATGGTGTTTTGGAAGTTGACAAAGATACATTAACAAGTTAGGCCTAAGTACACGGAAGAGGAAAGGTGATTGCAAGAAGCTGCAGTATCAGAGCACCAACTCACAGGGAGGATTTAAAGAAGAAACTCAGATTAGGGGGCTCTGAATTGCAAGTATGCTTCACAACCAAATTGCCTCTGTATACAGAGGGAACCAAAGCAGCAGGAGAAGGTCTCTGAGCATCTGCACAATCCTCTAGCATCCAGCATTTCCATGCAGGGAAGGAGCAACACACCAAATCAGGAACTGGAAGAATAACCAATTGATGTTTGTGGTACAGGCTAAGCCTGACAGGTTCCTCCTCTCTGGGTGCATCACAAGTTCTTATTTTCCAGGAAAGAACTTGATTGGTTTATTTCATCACTTCTTTGTTGCTCCTGTTGAACAGAATTTGTTTCTGGATTCAACTGTAACCTAGAGAGCAGGTTTGGCCCCACTCAACTCCCCTCCTCCAGTAGCCAGTTTCTACAAAATGATCTGCCTGTAGCACTTTCCAATGGGGTTAGCCAAGAGTGGAGTAGGCCCTGGTTGCTTCAAGGATTCTCTCTCCAGTGCAGGGTCCAGTTTAAGGTTTCACCACTCAAGCCCCTCACTCCTAACTTGAACTGTTGTTACCCTCATACAACACTCTGCAGCCTGAGGCTGGAAGAATAGACCCATTTGTAATAAAAGGAGAACCCTCTTGCATTTTCTTGCAGAGCCTGTCAGCAACTTAGCTACACAAAGCCCTAGAGGCATTGAGCTGGCCCCTTCTGTTAAGGAGAGTCAGCAAAACCATACAGATGTTTTTCTGAGAGCTGTTCTGGTCAGGGCTAAGGGATTTAGATCTGCCTGGTATCACATAGCATGGGAAGGTAGGAAATTCTCTTTGGGGATCAGGAAGTATATTACATGAAATAAAGATGTAAGTGTGTTCTTTTTGGATTAGGCTATGTTTTTCCCTTCTATTTTTCTTTATATAACCTTATCACTTAGTTGCCTTTATTTCTTTCCTCTCTGTCTTCCTTGGCTCCCAACCCTGCTCTGGTTTTGCACGACAAATTCAACTCATTGGGAAGCTCTAAATTAAATAATTTCTAACTTCTCTCCACTCCAACCTCATTTGATAAGTCTTATCAAGGGCTTTATGACCTCGTTTTCTTATCCAATACAGAAATGTCCTACTTGACATAGATTTTCAGATCTTGAGAGACCTGACTTACAATCCAAATGGCCAGAGAATAGGGTGCTGTATTAGAGTTCTTCAGAGTGACAGAACCAATAGATGGATGGATAAATGTATAGATGATTAATAGATAGATAGATAGATAGATAATAGATAGATAGATGGATAGATAGACTCTCAGAGGCTCATTGTGTTGAAGGCTTTGTCCCCAGCTAGTGATACTATTGGGAGGTGGAGGAAGCTTTAAAGGTGGGATCTATTTAGAGGAAGTAAATCACTGGTGGCATGCCTCTGAAGGATATATCTTATTTCCATCCCTTTTTCCTGTTCTCTTTCTCTCTTTGTTTCTGGCTACCTTGAAGTGAATAACTTTGCTCCACCATGCTCTCTCTACCAAGATGCCTCTCCACCTCAGGCCCAGAAACAGCAAAAAGACCATGGACTGAAGCCTCTAAAACCATGAGCCAAAATAAATATTTCCTCCTTTAAGTTGCTTTTTCTAAGGTATTTTGTCACAGCAATGGAAAGCTGACAAACATAGACAATAGATAGATTATAGATGGTAGATAAGTAATACATAGTGTTTTAGTCAGCTTTTTTTGCTATTGTGACTAAAGGACCAGACCAGGACAATTATACAGGAGAAAAAGTTTATTTGAGGGCTCACAATTTCAGAGGTTTCAGTCCATAGAAGGCTGGCTCCATTTTTCAGGGCTTGATTTGAGACTGAACATTATGGTAGGAGAATGTGGCAGAGGAAAGCAGTTCACATCATGGTGATCAGGAAGCAGAGAAAGACTCCACACCCAAATACAAATATATACCCAAAGCCATGTCCCAATTCCCACCTCCTCCAGCCACACCATACCACTTCAGTTATGACTCAATTAATCCCTTTCAGGGGATTAAATCACTGATTGAGTTAAGATTCTTAAAACCCAATCATTTCTCCACTGAACCTTCTTGCATTGTCTCACACGTGAGATTTTGGGAGACACCTCAAATCCAAACCATAACAGATAGATTAATAGAGAGAGAGGGATTTATTAGGGGAATTGGCCCAAATGATTATGGAGGCTAAGAAGCCCCACAATACACCATCCACAAACTGAAGAACTAGAGAAACCAGTAGACTGTCTGAGATCAGGTCTAGAACCCAGACAAGTAGATGGTGTAGCTCTTAGTCCAGGTCAAAGACTTGAGAACACACAGAGCTACTCATGCAAGTCCTGGAATCTGAAGGCCAGCAATCCTAGAGTTCTCATGTCCAAGGGCAAGAAAATAAGGATGTCTCAACTCCAGAGTAAAGAGAGAAAAAGAAAGCTTGCCTTCCCTCCACCTAAAAAGGAATAAATGTTTTAGCCAGGCCTGCAACTGACTGATGGTACGCGACCACACTGGTAAGAGAGAACTGCCCTATCAGAGCACTGATTCAAATGCTGGTCTGTATTGGAATCACCCTCACAGATATACCTAGAAATAATGCTTTACCTGCTATCTGGGTACCCCTTAATACAGCTAAGTTGACACTACAATTAACCATCATAAGCACACAGTACATAGGCCCAGGGCACAACTTTCTTTAATGCCCCAATTCCTGCTATCATGATGGCTACTGTGCCAACAAGTCCGTTGTGCCCAATTTTAAGCCATCTCTGATCACATTCTGTGTCCGTCAGCAAAGTAGAGTTAAAGCTTATCTTGATGCTGCATTCTGGGAAAGGTCTGCAACCCTTCGTGAGAAAGCTGCAGATGTGCAGCCTGGCCCTTCATGTTTCCCTTGCTTTCCTGCACTTCAGGGAAGCACTGTTTCAGCTATATAAAAACTGTTGCCACATTCCTGTGCCCCAGTAGAATTAGGCCCTTTTTCTCACTGAGATGAAAAGGTGCTGCCTAAAGTAACAGCATTGCTGAAGTGTCAGTGTCTCCAATAAGCAGCAGAAACCCTCTCAAACACAGGATCTGCTTCTCTGAAAGCGCCGGGCACTCAGTGCTGTCTGAAGTTCTGTAACTGCTTACGAACACAACTACAATACACTCGAGACAGGCATTGAAATGTTCACATTCGTGGGAAATCATAAGCCTCCATAAAATCTGAATACCTTTTAAGAAAATGGGTTAAAACCCCACTGCTACCATTGGCCTCCTTCTCACTCTGCCCACCCAGGCTCAACTGACCTCCTAAGTTTCTGTTGGGGAGAGGTTTAGAGGGGGTAGTGTGGGATAAGGAAAGATCAGGAAGAACTAGAAACCTAGAAAGGAAAGACAAGGAAAGACAAAGCACATCCTCTTCCCAATTTGATCGAGCCCTCTCTGCTGGACCCTGTTTCCTTACTGACTTTCCCCTGGCTTATCTCCTGGGTCAGCCTCCCTGGGCTCATGTCACCCAGCCAGCAGGTGAACACAGCTCTCCCCATCCCTACTTCCAACTCACTCACTAGCTTCAGACCAAGTGGCTCCATCCTGAAACTGAGAAACGAGCCTGTGTCCCTGTATATTAGGGTTCGACTTCTTCATTAAGTCCAACTTCTTCTTTTTTTCAGGAAATCTTGAAAAAAGCAGAAATGAAGGAGAAGAAGGCAAGGAAGAGACAAGACCCAGGATGAGGAAATGGAAAGCAGTATAACAATCTGTTGGCATTAGAATTGGTTATACTGTGCTAGCCAGACCAAATTATGATACCACGTATTTTTACATGGTAACAGTCCTGTGCCTGTTTTCCATTCATTCCTCCCAGTCCAAGAACTACCTTCTTCACAGGGCCAACCCCTGCAGGCTGCAGTTCTCAAACTCCCTTGGCAGCTGAGTTCTGGCTGGGTCAGCCCTGGGAACAATGGCAGGAGACAGGAGGGCACGCAGGAGCAGAGGAAGAGGCGGGGTCTCTCTCCTCCCGCTCTGCCTTGGGTGGCATCTGTAATAGAGACCAGGTTTCCTCCCAGCCTCCAGTCCTGCAGTAGTTCCAGCTTTCATCAGGAGACTGTGAAATATAGGAATGCCACCTCTTCTCTTCATGCCTTCTGCCCTGGAGCTGATAGTGGTTTCCAGCATCTGTTAATCTCTGGGTTACCACATTACCACGAATCCGGCTTCTCAGTTCCACCAGCCATTCCCTGCATTACATTCCCTCTATTTAAAATACCTGTGGCTGATCCCATCTGACACCTTACATAATTTGCCCATCGTATTACTTGATATTGGCATGTGAGCATGTGTGCACAAACACACACACACACAACACAACACACACACACACACACACACACACACAGCTTTTCTTAATAGACCCTACAGGAAAGAACTAAGGCATTTATGAACTGGATCTTAAGGGAAGATAGAATATTTTTGCAATCACTTTCTTCAAAACTGACTGGAAGGAAGGCTCTGCCTAATTGCCTTTCACTTGTCTACTTTCTTTTTGGGGTTTTGGCACCCTCCTCATGTGGACAAGTGGAGGAAGGCCCTAGAAGTTGACCTGGTGAAATTGACCTTAGATCTCATCTCACATACCAAGACAATCCTGATTCCATGGAAAACCCCCATGACTGAGCAGCTTCCTCTTGCTTTAGAAAGTTTAACATTTTGATTGTTTTTCTTCTTCCTATGATGTAGCTGGACTTGGTAGATATGATACTCAAGCTATTTTAAAATGTGACTCAGACACCAGGCCATGTAATCCTGTTTTTATAATTCTGTGGTTAAATGTGCACCTTCAAAATGTATTTGTTGGAACTGTTTAAACATTGTTTTATTTTAAACATTGTTTTATTTTATTTTAGTTATACGTGACATTGGAATGCATTTTGACATATCATACATACATGGAGTATAATTTCCCATTCTTGTGGTTGTACATGATGTGGAGTTATACTGGTCATGTATTCATATATGAACCTAGGAAAATTATGTCTGACTCATTCTACTGTCTTTCCCATTCCCATTCCCACTCCCTTCCCACCACTCCTCCCCATCCAATTCAGTGAATTTCCACTCATCCCCCATCCCAACCACCTTTATTTTGAGTCAACATCCATGTATCAGAGAGAACATTCAGCCTTTAGTTTTTTGGAATTGGCTTATTTCACTTAGCACAATAGTCTCCAGTTCTATTCATTTACCAAAAAATGCCATAATTTTATTTTTCTTTATGGCTGAGTAATATTTCATCATGTATATATACCATATTTTCTTTATTCATTCATCTGTTGAAGGGCACCTAGGTTAGTTCCATAGCTTAACTATTGTAAATTGAGCTGCTATAAACATTGATGTGGTATATCACTATAGTATGCTGATTTTAAGTCCTTTGGGTATAAATGGAGGAGTGGGATAGCTGGGTCAAAAGGTGGTTCCATTCCAAATTTTCTGAGGAATCTCCATGCTGCTTTCCATAGTGGTTGCACCAATTTGTATTCCCACCAACAATGTATGAGTGTACTTTTTCTCCTATACCCTCACCCACTATTATTGTTGCTTGTATTCTTGATAATTGCCATTCTGACAGGAGTGAAATCTTAGAATAGTTTTGATTTGCATTTCTCTAATTGAAGTAGTTGTTGAATATTTTTTCATATATTTGTTGGTTGATTGTATTTCTTCTCCTGTGAAGTGTCTGTTCAGTTCCTTAGCCCATTTGTTGATTGGGTTATTTTTTGTTTTGGTGTTAAGTTTTTGATTTTTTTATATGTCCTGGAGATTAATGCTCTATCTGAAGTGCAGGTGGCAAAGAGTTTCTTCCATTCTTTGGGCTCTTTGTCCATGTTCTTGATTGTTTCCTTTGCTGTGAAGAAGCTTTTTAGTTTGATGCCATCCCATTTATTGATTCTTGATTTCATGTCTTGTACTTTAGGAGTCTTGTTGAGGAATTCAGTTCTTAAGTCAACTTGATGGATATTTGGGCCTGCTTTTTCTTCTAGTAGGTGCAGGGTCTGTTCTAATGGGCCTTGATCCACTTTGAGTTGAGTTTTGTGCAGGGTGAGATATAGGGTTCTAATTTCATTTTGTTATATATTGACTTTCCAGTTTTGCCAGCACCATTTGTTGAAGAGGCCATCTTTTCTCCAATGTATGTTTATGGTACCTTTGTCTAGTATAAGATAACTGTATTCATGTGGATTTGTCTCTATGTCTTCTATTTTGTACCATTGCTCTTCATGTCTGCTAATACAATGCCATCTTTGTTACTATAGCTCTATAGTATAACATAAGTTCTGGTATTGTGGTGCCTCCTGCTTCACTTTCGAGCTGAGGATTTCTTTGACTATTCTGGGTCTGTTATTTTTCCAAATGAATTTCATGACTGCTTTTTCTATTTCTATGAAGAGTGTCATTGGTGCCTTAGTAGGAATTGCATTAAATCTGTATATCACTTTTGGTAGAATAGCCATTTTGACAGTATTAATTCTGCCTATTCAAGAATATGGGAAATCTTTCCATTTTTTAAAGTCTTCTTTCATTTCTATCTTTAGTGTTCTATAATTTTCATTTTAGAGGTCTTCCACCTCTTTTGTTAGATTGAATCCCAAATATTTTTTTGAAGCTGTCATGAATGAAATAGTTTTCATAAGTTCTTTTTCAGGTGATTCATCACTGATGTATAAGAATATGATTGTTTTATGTGTGCAAATTTTATATCCTATAGCTTCACTGAATTTATTTATGAGTTCTAGAAGTTTTCTGGTAGAGATTTCTGGGTCTTCTAAATATAGAAACATGTCATCCGCAAATAAGGATAATTTGAGTTCTCTTCCTATTTGTTTCCCTTTAATTTCTTTCTTCTGGATAATTGCTCTGGCTAGAATTTCCAGGATCATGTTGAATAGAAGTGGTGAAAGAGGGCATTCTTGTCCTGTTCCAGTTTTTATGCAGAATACTCTCAATTTTTCTCCATTTAGAATAATGTTGGCCTTGGGTTTCTCATGTGTAGCTTTTACAATGTTTAGGTATGTTCCTACTATCCCTAGTTTTTCTAGTGTTTTGAACAGGAATGGATGCTGTATTTTCTCAAATGCTTTTTTTTTTTTTGCATCTATTGAGATGATCATGTGATTCTTGTCTTGAAGCTATTGATGTGAGTGAATTTCATTTGTTGATTTCCGTATGTTGAACCAACTTTGGTTTTTGAATCATGATCACCTGGGATGGTGATCATGGTATACTATATTTTTAACATTTTTTGAATGTGATTTGCCAGCATATTATTAAGAACTTTTGCATCTATGTTCATCAGGGATATTGGTCTGAAGTTTTATTTCCTTGATAAGTCTTCGGTTTTTGAATCAGGGTGATATTAGGTTTATAGAATGAGTTTGGAAGGGTTTCATCCTTTTCTATTTCATGGAATAATTTGAGGAATATCAGTGTTAGTTCTTCTTTGAGGGTCATGTAGAATTTGGCTGAGAATCCATCTAGTCCTGGGCTTTTCTCCATTGGTAGGCTTTTCTCCATCTTCTATTTCTCTCCTTGAAAATGATCTGTTTAAATTGTATGTATCCTCCTGATTCAGTAGTTCATGTATCTCTAGAAATATGTCAATGTCTTCAAGATTTTCTATTTTATTAGAGTATAAATTTTCAAAACAGTTTCTAATTATCTTCTGTATTTCAGTGGTGTCCATTGTGATATTTCCTTTTTCTATTTCATCATGCAAATATCTCTCCTCCTTTTTTATTCCCATTGGCACTGTGGGGAGCAAGGCACAGGAAATCCAAACCAAACTGCTATATTTGCCTTTACTACTTCTCCCACTTAGAGCTGTGATTCTGCTTACACCATTTGAGCACCAGTGTTGGATTAGAATTGATAAGCCATAACTATGAATGCCATTGCCCTGGTCAAAGATCTTCACTGAACTCTCCTTTGTCCATGGAAGACAATTTAACTGAACCAAAGTTCTCCTCAACCTACCTCTGTAGCCATATCCCTTCATGTATCTAAGTCCTGGCTCACTCATCACACCCTACCAGTGTCCTGGGGTTTCCCATCCCCATGTCCTCACTGTTCTCTCTTGCCCTGTTTCTGCTTTCAAGACCTAGAGAAAATGCAGCTGTGTACTGGAATTCAATCTTGGAGTCTTTCAAATGACTGTGATTGTCTCTTGTTAAAACAAACAAACAAACAAACAAACAAACAACAACAACAACAAAAAAACATAGATCTAGTACCCTGAACTAGAAGAGAGGGTTTTCCCAGCTTCCCAGACACCTCAAGGGGCCTATGCTATTTTTGGTGGGGGTTTATAGAAAGAAGACAGACAGACCTTGAAGAACACCTACCAGATAATCAGAGGAACAACTCTGAGTCCAAAAGAACTCATACACAAGTGATTTCTGCTATTCTGTACCTACATGTACAGTGTACATCTTCATATGTGAGATAGTCCTTATGTGGACTGAACATGAAATTAACATAATAAGTAATATTCATTAGGATGAAGCTGCCTGAACAGGACTTGAATAGAAAATTGTCTTTATTTAAGGAAGACAAAAACCTCCATAGGCCTCCCTAGGTTAATGCAAACATATCAGAGAAAAGAGAAAGATGTTCTGCATAAAATAAAGAGGCAAATTTTTAGTTTTTGCTCTTTACAAAAAAAGGGAAAGAAAAGAGACCAGACAATGGCAAAATGTTTGTACTAGGATGAAGATTAGTGAAATTATATGGGGACAGTGTGGCTTAAGCACATTTTAAGAATAGTGAAGCCCTCTCTGCGACTTGGGGTTGCTTGTGTTTCTATTTTATACACCCATTTATTACCCCTTTCTCCTCACCAAAACTTCAGAAACGTCTAAGAAATCCATTTTCTGTTGCTACAACAAAATATCTGAGACTTAGAAATTTATAAAGAAAAAAGAGGTTTATTTAGGTCATAGTTCTGGAGACCGAGAAGTCACTGGCACCTCCTCACCATCTGGTGAGTTCCTTCTTGCTGCCTCGTGACATGACAGAAGGCATCACACAGTGAGACAGAGCAATTGTATCAACTCAGATCTCTTCTTTCTTTTTTTATAAAACCACTAAAGCACTCCTTGGGCCCTCACCCTCATGATCTCATTTAACCCTAACAACTTCCCAAAGTTCCTATTTTCAAGTTAGCACGTGAGTTTTGAGATTGAGTTTTCAACACATGAACTTTTGAGGGATACATTAAAACCATAGTATCTTCTCTGTTCATTTTTATTTTTAGATATAGGGGTAAGTTTATTTTGTTGGTTTGATTTCATTTCGTTTCTGTTGGTTGGTTGGTTGGTTGGTCTCCTTAATTCCTATAATGGCCAGAGTTATAAGGAATATAAATGGAGCCAAAGTGGTAAGCAGGGAAAATGTCACCCAGGAAGCAGGAGAGGCCTTGACAACACAAACTTCATGTTGTACCCTCCCCAGAAATTTGTAGAAATCTGGGGGAACATTTTGGAAATCCATTGGCAAAGGCAATTGGGTAGTCCCTGCTGATTTTGCCTAATCTCAAGAGAGGCAGGACAGACTTTGCTGACATCTAGAAAACAAAAATACAGAATGTAAAACCATAAATATATACCATCGTTTTTCAAAAACTAATATATCTCAGCCTTCATACATTAGACACACACACCCAACACATCCAGAGACAGAATGGAATGCTGTGAGGAAGGAATGCTTACCTTAGAAAAATATGACCCAAGAAACGCATTTCAGCATTCCCTCTCCACCCTTCCCAAAATAATACGTTCTTTAAAATCTAGAAAAAAAAAAAGGCATGGAGAGGGAGGGCAGAGAACTTGAATAGAAAATTAAGGAATTTTTTAAATGGTAGGAAAATATATATTAGAATAGAAACGGTCTAAAGCTATGAAAATAGGCAAATTCAATAAAGAATGGGGACAAAGATACTCCAATATTTAAGGGTATAAATTTGAAATATATCTTATTTACAAAGCATTCTAAGTATATTTAGAAAAAATACATTGAATTAACTGATGTATTTAATGGCTTTTTTTTTCTAGGCAGAGAAACCTTGGAGGATCAATCTGTTATTATGCCAAGTTTTTTTTTTTAATATTTTTTAGTTGTAAATGGATCTTTCATTTCATTTATTTATTTATTTATATGAGGTGCTGAGGATCAAACCCAGGGCCTCACACATGCCAGGCAAGTGCTCTAACACTGAGCCCCTGTACACAGGTCTAATAGGTGCACAAGTCAAGTAGTACACTTCCACTTCTTTCAAAGAGGCCCTCATCCAATTCCTCTAGGATGGATCAGCCTGCTGTCTCCATGCTTTGCCAATTAGTACTCTGCCCCCAAATAGGCTTCAGTGATTCTGAAGAGGCCATGTAAACATCCACTGTATGTTAGGTTCTGGAAGTTTGAGGAAAGAGAGACAAGGTTCCTTGGTTTCCTTTTTCTAAATCATCACCTATTGAATAAACCTCTCCTACTTTCTTCCCAGTCTTTCCAAAAGTCCTGCCTGAGCAACTCCCCAACCAATACAAGGGCTGAAATCTCTGGTGTAAACAAATGCTTCCACGTGACTCCTTCAGCAATTTCAAGCAATTTCTGTTGGCTGACTATAGCAAAAATCTTCAAGAAAGTCTCATTATCCTTAGCATTTTCTAGAATTTTGGAGGTTGAGTCCAACTGTGTTGACTTAAACTTGATGGGTTTGGGAAGCATGTAAGTTAGAAAAGATTCTACATTGGGCATAGGTCTAAAGATCCTTCACCTTGGGTCTGTTCTTGACAGCTTTCCAACCATGTACAAGGCAGTCTCTTTAGGACTCAGGTTCTTTGTCTATAGAATGATAAAACTGCACTTGATGAAATAATAAAGTTACATACAACACTCTGGATAATTGTGTCTCATTCATTATAACATTTCTGCTCTACCACAATACTAAATGATATGTACATTGTAATTTTTTTGCATTTTCAGACAAATTCTAAAACTCTCTTTTCATCTGAATATTTTTAGACTCTAGATAATTAAGTTTCATACTCATTTAGATTCTTCTTTTTCTGCAAAATTCCTTGAATTTATTTTTTAAAGGCATTTATTTATAGGCATTTCTAAAATGAAGAGACATAATTACCCAATGAATTCAGGAAGCAAGTTTTCTAATTTAGATGTTAAAACTATTTCTGATTACACTGATGATCTCCCCATTCTTCTTAAATTCACTGGTTGTTCATTTTTCTGTTTTTCTGTACCACTGTAGACTTGATTCATTTGCTCCCTTCAAGGAGACTCAATTTCAGATGTATCATTACATTGACTTCCGCATGCCCATCTCAGGATTAGGTCAGACAGAAATGGGTAGTGATGACATCCAAGCAAGAGAGTTATTCTCCCCATTTGTGAAGTCCCCACTCAGTACAAGTATTTTTTTAAAAAAATACATTGAATTGACTGGTATAATTTAATGTTTTCTTTTTTTTTCAAAGTAAAGAAAGCTTAGAGGTTTTACTAGTTGTTATGTAAAGTTTTAATAGGTGCACAAGTCACATGGCATACATTTGGTGGATCTTCTAAACCCACAGAGAGATGGTTCTCCATCTGTGAAGTCCCACTCAACATAATCAACTGAGGTAATCTAGTTTGAATGACTGTGTTTCTCCTTGCTAAAATTCATGTTGTAACTTAAACTCCAGCATTAAAAGAGGGGGGTGTATTTAGGAAGTGACTTAGACTCGGGGGCTCTGGGAACTAGCCAGGGTTCTTTGTCCTTCCACCATCTGGCATGTGAGGATACCATATTGGAAGCAGAGACAAGGCCTTCATCAGACACTGAACCCACCAGCACTTTGATATTAAGCTTCCCAGTCTCGAAATCTGGAAGCACTGAATTTATGCTGTTTATAAATTAACCAGTTTAAGGCATTTTGTTATAGCAACCTGAATGGACTGAGACTACAGATATTTATATTGGCTTATCCCAGAATCAGGGAAGGCTGTTTCACATTGAATCAAGTGAAATTGACTGGAGCCTTTAATTGGGAATTGGTCATGGATGGCCTGCTTTGACACTCTGGAATTTCCAGCAGGTGCAAAATGGGGAATGAACAAAGTCTAAATCAAATGAGAAAAGCCCCAGAGATGAAGCTGACTTGGCTCAAAACTTTTATTTTGAAGCACCTGCAAGTTGGAATAATTAGAAGCCTTGTCCAACCCAAATCCTATAGGAGTCTTGGGAACCTGAGGCTGCTTAAAGGGTGATCAAGGTTCTGAAAAACTTATCATCAGGAAAGTCACAGCACAAAAGGCTTCCAGTCATCTCTAACTGTGGTTTCTCCAAAAACCCCTATAAGATATAAGACCATCTGGTTTTCCAGAGGTGAAAACTATATAACCATGTCTGAAAGACACTGGGGCAGCCAGGTGAAAAGTGAAAAATATGGTCAATTCATTCATGTCTTTTCTCCATGTAGTATAAAACAATGCTTCATTTATGCAGGTATAGCCCTGCCTTGGGGAATCAGGAGTCTTGACTCTCAGCTCTAGTTCTGTCACTTACTAGCTGTGAAATTTGGGGAATATCAATCACCCATCTCTCTGGCTTCAGTTTCTATACCTATAACATAAGGGTTGCACAGGTTGAAATTCTTTCAGCTGTAGCAAAACTATGATTCTATAAAATACACCATTTGTTATGTTGTCAAGGAGACAGCCTGAAGCTCAATTATCCTTACTCACTCCCCCAAAGGACTGACCCTGAGGCCAAGTTTGCCTTGTTTGGAAGTCCTTGCAGTTCAGGTGAGGAAAGCTGTAAGGGAAGTGGAAATGTGGGCCTGGGCTTTGGCATCTTGGCCACAGGATACTCTGGGCAAAATGTACATGCTCTTCTAAAAGGAGAGGAGTGAGGACCATGAGCCTGGAAGATAAATGAATTTTGCAATCTATACACAGAATAAATCAAGTGTTTGGTGGCTAAATTTCCAAGTGAAAGTTGTTTTTAAATCTTTAAACAGATTACATGAATTTTGTTTCCAGGCATTATTCAGGCATTGACAATTTTAAGGGAATTTATTTCCAGATTCCCAACTTAGATGTATATTATTTCTCCTTAAGAATATACCTATCTCTATAATTCATAATTCTCAACTCTCCTCAACAACTCTCTTTTGTTGTTTTTGGTTTCTTTTCTGGTTGTCTGTCACATACTCTGAATGTTACCAGGGTGCTCCGACTGTGAACACATCTCTCCTAAAGGGGAGTCCCCTGACAAGGGCATAAGGAAAATGTCCTCAGGAAATACTGAAGGGGGAGGTGCCAGACTGCATCCAGGTGACAAGTTCAGATGAAGGCTGTTGATGCCTTATTTAGAATCTAGATTCAAATATAAGATGATTGTCACAGGGATACAAGTGCATGTGGTTAGTTTTAAAAATAACAAGACTCCTAAAGCGTAAAAACGAAAATAAAGATTCAATAAATGGGATGGATTCAAACTAAAAAGCTTCTTCTCAGCAAAGGAAACAATCAAGAATGTGGGCACAGAGCCCACAGAATGGGAGAAAATCTTTACCACATGTACCTCAGATAAAGTATTAATCTCCAGGACATATAAAGAACTAAAAAACTTAAACACACACTCAAAACCAAAAAACCCAATGAATAAATGGGCCAAAGAACTGAACAGAAACCTCAAAGAAGAAATACAATTGACCAACAAATATATGAAAAAAATGTTCAACATCTCTAGCAATTAGAGAAATGCAAATCCAAATTACTCTAATATTTTCATCTCACTCCAGTCAGAATGGCAATTATCAAGAAGATAAACAACAATAAATGTTGGCAAGGATGTGGGGGAAATGGTACACTCATACATTGCTGGTGGGCCTGCAAATTGGTGCAAACATTATGGAAAGTGGAATGGAGATTCCTCAGAAAACTGGAATGGAACCACCATTTAACCCAGCTTTCTTACTCCTCAGTCTGTACCCAAAGGACTTAAAATCAGCATACTACAGCAATGCAGTCATGTCAATGTTTATAGCAGCTCAATTCACGATAGCCAAACTACTGAACCAACCTAGGTGCCCTTTAACAGATGAATGAATGAAGAAAATGTGGAACGTGGTGTATATATATATACACACAATGAAATATTAATCAGCCTTAAAGAAGAATGAAATTATAGCATTTACAGGTAAATGGATAGAGCTGGAGAATATCATGCTAAGTGAAATAAGCCAATCCTAAAAAAACAAAGGCCAAATGTTTTCTCTGATAAATGGATACTCATCCATAATGGTGGTTGGTAGGGAAAAATGAAGGAACTTTGGATTGGGCAGAGGGGAGTGAGATGTGGGGATAGGAAGGATGGTGGAATGAGACAGACATTATTACCCTATATACATGTATGATTACAGGACCAGTGTGATTCCGCACCATGTTCAGCCAGAGGAACAGCCAGAGAACTTCACTAAGTTGTGCTCCATTTGTGTACAATGTGTCAAAATGCATTCTACTGTCATGTATAACAAATTAGAACAGATAATTTTTTAAAAGATAATTTTTTTAAAAAATGAAGCCAGATTTTTTCTAACAGGAATTGTCTGATTTGCTTGATTCACCTGAAGAGGCTCTGCTATTTGGTTAAGTGGTGGATCCTGTCCATGATAAGTTAAATCTGCCAATGAAAAGTTTTGTCAAATACATAGTAAAGTGCATGATAAAAATGGCTACTATTTAAAAATATCATGTTTGTAAAAGTGTGTTGAAATTAATATTTCCTGTTTCCCAATCTTTTCCAGAATATATATGGGTAAACAAGAAGTCTAAGTAAAAGAGGAACATGAATAATAATCCTAATCAGCCTTCATGAAAACCTCTCTGGCATTGTTCCCCCAAACTGAGAAAGCAACTCTATCACCAGGAAATAAATTTTCTTTGGAAATTCAATTGGCTTTCAATGGGTCATTTTTATCAAAATCACAGAAAGATCTTTTGATTACAAATTACTAATCCTTTTTCCAAACAACTCAGACAAAGTTAAGAATCTAATAACTATGACATTCCAATTTCCCTCCATTCCTATTTATTTATATAAACAAGATTTCTCAAAACTTACCAACTATAAAAATTAAAAATAGCAATGGATTTTATGCCAAACCCTATTTTATTCTACCAGTAAATAATCATCCATATATAATCAATGGTGTTTTTTTTTTTAAGATACAGGAGTAGTAACATTTAGCCCATTAAATGATCTATTTCCATTAAAATTTTCCTTTGATATATTTAGGCTATTTTAACCAATTAAGTACTGCGGCTAAATTTTAATAACTTTTCATAAGAAGTTTTTTTTGGGG
>NW_026000243.1:7589007-7615383 GCF_001458135.2 Marmota marmota marmota | reverse complement strand
GGGATTGAACTCGGGCACTTGACCACTGAGCCACATCCCAAGCCCTATTTTGTATTTCACTTACAGACAGGGTCTCACTGAGTTGCTTAGCGCCTCTCTTTTGCTGAGGCTGGCTTTGAACTCATAATCCTTCTGCCTCAGCCTTCCCAGCCATTGGGATTACAGGCATGCGCCACCGAACTTGGCCACTCGTAAGAAGTTTTTGAAACATTGAGTCTTATGGTCATAGAAATCTTAGAAGACAACTTTCAACCTATACACATATTTTTTTGTAGCAGAGATGTTATGAAAGAGTAGGCAATGAAAGACTTAAGCCAAAACTTTATGTACATTTGCGTATGTGTGTGTGTGTGTGTGTGTGTGTGTGTGTACATACTCACGCATATATTAGAATACAATTATGCCTGGGAAGTAGCATGGAAACACAAATTCAAGAAGGAAATAGACTACTGTAAAATTCCCACCTGTTAAAGAGTTTGTTTATGGATCATCATAAATTGTACAGGTTACCTTAAAATATGATATTTAAAAATATTAAATATTTAAAAATTATCTATAGATATATGAGCAAAAATATTTGAAGACCATTTCTCTAGTTGTAGATCTGTTACTGAATATTTACCAGTCTGACCATGTAGATACATTATTCAAACTTTTAAGCTCCAGATGGGGTAGCTGAGCCCCAGAGAGATTACATGGCTGGCCTAAGGTCACACAGCAATGCAGACTTATAGGAAGTTCATGTCAGGTTAGTTTTCAGACTTCATGGTCTTTGCACATGCTATCTATACCTCACTTCCTTGTCAGACTAATTCCTACTCATCTTTGGATCACTTACTCTTACCATCCCCATCCCCATCAGCCCTCACACTTATGTCAAATGTTATTCCAATAAGTCCCTACCATCTATTCTTTAACAAATTCCTTTACCCACATTGTCATTTTCTATTGACTTGTCTCTAGCCCATAGTTGGTAGGACTCATGAGGCAGAAACTGCTGACTTGCTGCTCACCGCTATTCCTACGCTTAGTACAAAACAGAGGCCATGAGAGAGGCATGGAGGTATTCAGGTAGCACCAGCCCCCCAGTCTGTCAGTATCCTCATCACTCCCTTCATGTCTCCTGGCCACCCAGGCCTGTCTCAGCTGGACCTGGCAGCAATCCTGAGCACCCTCACTCATCTGGAGTCTGTAACAACACCTCCACCTGCATACTGAGCCTTCCCGAAGTGATCACACAGGTCTGAAGGGGGAGACACTGCGAAGTGCCTGTTCCCACACCCTGTGTAACTGATACGTGCTCAGGGAAGAGCTCCCAACAGGCCTACTGCCTGTACTCTCCAGAGTTTCTTGAGCTTAAATCCTTAGGTGAATCAGCAAGACTCTGAAAGAGACTAAAAATTCTAAAAAACTTGGGAAAATAATATCCTTAATTACTTGTTATGCTTTGATTTTTATTCACTTTCCATTTTGTTCATTTTTCTTCTACACAGATCAATGTGTACCCTTTAGCTGAGTGGATAATCTCTGAGAATTGAAACTGACATACTTTCTCTCACCTGTGCTAAACAATTCTGGGACCAATTACTGCTTTACGGATAACCACTACCATGTCTAGGAAAAATACTTAGCAATTTTCTCCAGGGAATGTTTGTTGAAGATAAGATTGTGACCCAATAAAATAGCTTGCTTATCAAGTTTAATTGCTTATTTATTATGACTCATTTTAAGACCTCTCCTCATGGACCTTAGCAACCCAAAGCTAACTTGTGATGGACTTTGCCCAATCTCAACTGTTCTTACTTTTCAAGATGTGGTTTAAAGTCACCCTGCTCAGGTCCCAAAACCTGGTAGCACTTCACCATGACCTTACTCTCCCTGACCTTGCTAAGCCCATGTGAAGATGGGGGTCCCTCTTTCACAGGTGAGTCTAATCAGCCTGGATTTCCTGGATCAGTGAAGTTTTCCAGAATCTTTTGGAGGACAAATAGTCAACACACATTATCCCTAAGAAGAGCACTCAGATGATTGCTAGATTTCAGGGGAAGGGAAGGGAATGATGGAGAAGAACATAGGAACACTAGTAATATCATCAGGCCAAAGCAAACTCTGTGACCACAAGTATTCCTGAAAATGCTTTCCACTGCCAAGTCAAGCTAAGTAACCAAAGGAAGTCCATTCCAGGATCTACAAGAGAATTTAATAAAAACACAATCCCACAATCTAGATACTTGGAACAATCCTTCCTTTGACATATATTTATAAAACTATCAGTACTGTAAGTTACTGTGTGGATGATCTATTTAAATCATTTTATGATTAGTGTCTCCTTGCTTAAATATCTTCACCCAAGTCACCTAGTTAGTGATTTGGCTACATCTTAGAACCCAGTTCTCCCAGCGAATAGGAGAGTGAATGAATATCAGACCCCTAGAAATATGAGGGAAACATACTCTTCAGATTATTAAAATTTGAAAGAAGCAAAATGCTGCTCCCTTGACCTGCTGCAGGACCTCTACACATGCTGGTTTTGTTATCTTGAATGCTGTCTACAACCTGTGTCTGATTCTGGTTAATTCTTCCTCATCCTTGAGGATTTCATTGAAGCTTGTTCTGGCCCCACAGACCACACCAGACCCCCAGTGACATTCTCTCATAGTGAATTTTACTTCTTTGAAGTACCTCTCAGAATTGTAGATGATTGATTGGATATTCATTTTGGAGCATCTACCTTTATAGATGAAAATAATTGTAATGAAAATTCAAAGAGAGAAACTATACAAAAACTATATAGGCTGCACACTGTTGTATCAAGCATATTACACCATCCTGCACATAATTGATGCTTCTCAAACATTTATGAAATAAATGCAATTCCCTTCTTTTTACTCACCTTTTAAAATATTTTCAAAAATCATATTCTCCCTTTTAGGCCAAAGTTAAATGTCATTTCCTCAGTAAAGCCTGTTGGACAACTACCCAATGTTTAAATTGATCACTCCCTTCTCTATGTCCTCACAGCATGTTAAACTTAAGACATAATAGCTCCCAGTTAAAATATGAAATTGGCTTTTGATAGACCAAAGTGGTTGAATGTCTGCAATGCCTTGTGATTTAGTCTAATAGCTTATATTTTTATCTCGTTTGCTAATAATGTGAATTTCTAAGAAACACAGCTGTTCATCTCCAGTATCTGAAACACTTAGTACATAGCCTGGTACACAGCAAATGCTTAATAAGTGCTGGTTATAAGAACGCCTGACTGACTCACCACTCTTCTGGCTCATGCTGTTGTCCAAAGTGACCTTTATCCATGGGACTCTCCCAAAATATGGCCACTCCTGGATGACAAAATGCCTTTATGGGCTAAATTTTTTTTCCTGCTTTCAACTGGACACCCTCACCCAGAGTGAGAAAATTCATTCCCAGCTTACAGAAACCACAAGCCATGGAAAGCTGAGGTTATTGCTTGCTGAGAGAAATAGCATCAAGATGGATGAGATCAGTCTAATGGCTGCAGTTATGTCTGCCAAGAGGACTGTGAAATTCCATGAAACACCCCCACCTTCCTCCACCCACCCAGACAACCAGACCCCTCTAGTGTCCATCTATCTCTTTCATAGCCAGCTGTTCAAAGGGGAGCCTAAATAATCACACACACTAATGATTTTGCACTACCTAATTGGTTTGCCCATCTACCTGTGACGACAGTTGAGTCCTCTACACCTGTTGCTGGCACAAGCTCACCACAAATAGTTCTAAATCACAGGAGGGACAACAGGTGTCACTGAACTAGCCCTGGTGCTTTAGTTCTTCAAAACCTGAAACTAGTTGACTGGCAATGAAACTTGCCCTAAGGAACTTAATGTATTAACCACTCAATTTTGCTCTGAAGCCCAGGGAGCCTCTTCCAGTCAGTCCCAGTTGAGGAAAATTTGTTCTTGAAGTCCTTGCATAAAACTCATAGACAGATGAGAATTCTCCAGAAATAGAGAATTAGAAATGTTCAGTCTCTAATTGGTTAGACTGTGTAGAGGTTTAGTTCATTACAACTAAACCAACAATAAAAAGAAGGGAAGTTTGATCACCTAAGAGAAAGAAGGGACTCAAAACATTTCAGTTCAACTCCTCATTTTACAACTGAGGACAATAAAAGCCAGAAAGTGAAGTCTTGCCTAAACTCACACATTATGTTAGTTGGAGAGTCAAAACTAGAATGCTGATTTCCTTGTCACCTGTGTCCTCTGCATTTTGGCTGGGCTGTGATATTTGGAGAAAATCTATTTGTGTTCATAGAACTGCAGTAGTTCTATGTCTTCTCTGCTTGGGCAGCCAAAACAAAATACCACAGATGGCTGGTTTAAACATCAGACGTTTATTCTCACAGTTCTGTAGGCTAGAAGTCCAAGATCACCGTGCTGACAGATTGTTTCTGATGAGAACTTACTTACTGGCTTGCTGATGGCCATCTTCTCACTGTGCTTCACATGATGAAGAGTCAGCCAGTTGTCTGGTGTCTCTTCTTGTAGGAGCACTAATCCCATCATGAGGTCCCCTTCCTCTTGATCTCACACGGCCCATATTCAAATGCCATCACATTTGAGGTTGAGACTTCAACCAATTTCAGGAAGACACAATCAGGCTATATACCTAACATTATTATGTCCTAAGTCAGTGACTCAGATTGCATTTCTTGGTCTTTATAGGAAAAATATATATTCGTTTTTCTGAAAATAAAGAATTCCTTTTGGAGCCATAGAATCATACTTTCAATAAGTGAAATACATTAATAATTGATAATAGTCATAAAATTCTGTCTTTGAGACAGTCTCTCTTTTTGCCTTTCATGACTAATTTCACCCTAGGTCTCTGGAATTACCCTTTGTGGGTGAGCATCCCAAATATGAGTGTTAGTTATATTAGAACCACAGTGTCCACAAAGTTTACTTCTCAAGGTACCGTTCAACATTTCCAGGGAAATTCCAAGAATATGAACATGCATTCCCTTCTATTCTCCTACTCTTCTCATCATCTGACAGTATTAGAAGCCATTCCTGACTCAGTGTATCCATACCCATGGTCCTTTACACATGGTTAATCAGATTTCTCCAGAAAACAAGAACCAATAGGGTGTGTATGTGTGGAGAGAGAGAGTTGAAGGAATTGGCTCGTGTAATCATGGAGGTTGGCAAGTCCAACATGTACAGGATGCTCAAGCCCACTAGAGGTTCAGGCCAGAGCTGATGTTGCAGTTCAAGCTCAAAGGTTGTCTGCTGGCAGGATGTCTTCTTACGTGTGGGAGGTCAATCTTTTGTTCTAACCAGGTATCTTAGTTCAGGCTGCTGTAACAAAATACCAGAGATTTAAACAACCAACATGTACTTCTCACAGTTCTGGAAGCTGGAAAGTAAGAGATCAGGTGTCAGCATGGCCAGATTCTGGTGAATTTCTGGCTTGCAAATGGCTACCCTCTTTCTGTATCCTTACATGGTAAAAAGAAAAGGCTCTCTAACTTCCACTTTTTATGGGGCAATAACTCCAGCATGCAAGAGCAACTTCATGACTATATCTAAACCTAATTAATTCCCATAGAACCCACCTCCAATACCATCACACTGGGGTTTCAACATATGAGTTTTGGGTAAACAAAAAATGTTCAGTTCATAAAGTCAGGCCTTCAGTAGATGGGATGAAACAGACACCCCCATTTTGTAGAGTAATTTAAATATCAATCTCTCCTAAAAACACTCTCACAGAAATATTCAGACTATGTTTGACCAAATATATAAACACCTGGTCCAGCCAAATTGATACAAATTATCCACAAGCCCACTTCTTGTCAACCTGCTATCTATATGTATCTCTTTAAGCTTTACTTACTCTTCAAATACAAATGATAACTGGGTCACACTTCACTTAACATGATACAACTCTCCCATATACAAATAAAAATGCGTTCATCTTGTCCATAAAATAAAGATATAGGACTTGAGTTCCTTTCTCCTTGCTGGCCACTGGGAATTGTCTTAGTCCATTCAGACTGCTGTAACAGAATACCATAGACTGATATAAACAACAGAAATTTATTTCGCACAATTCTAGAGGCTAGGATGTCCAAGGTCAAGGTGACATCAATCTTGGTTTCTTGGTTGTTTAAATCATTAGTTTGCTATTACATAGATGGTCATCTTCTTATTGTGTCATTGCATGAAAGAAGGAGTGAGGGAGCTTTCTGGGTTATTATCCTTTAAAAGATCAGTTCCATTATAAAATTAATTACAAGAAGCACTACCTTCTATTACCATCACATTTGGGGTTAAAAGGTCAACGTAGAATATAAAGGTGTTTTGAACAAGCATTCTACAACAGGGGTTGACCTCAGGTACCAGGGGCTACCTTTATGCCCTTGATCATGGTTGTCTTCAAAGCCAGCAACTGTCAAGTGAAGCCTTACACTTTGAGTCTCTTTCATCTCCCATTACTGTCTTCTTCCATCAAACATCCTCAATCCAGCAAGAGAATTCCTTTCAATTGATTAGATTGAGCCCATATGAATAATTCTAGATAGTTTTCTATCTTAATGTCTATATCTGTAATTACATCTAGAATGTTCATTTTGCAATAGTTCCTATAGAACTGTGTCGTTGAACAACCAGAATATAGAACCTGGAGAAGGCATCTTTAGAATTATGACCATTTTGTCTAGCATGATTTGGTAAAAAGATTAACCTTTCACCTTTAAATTACTTTGGACCTCTTTGTCAATATCAATTGAATATATATATGATATATATACACACATATATATGGCATGTATATATATATGTCTGTTTTTGAGCTCTCATATTTTTTCCATTAATCTAATTTTATTTATTTTTTTCTTTTATTTTATCGATACTGTCTTGATTGCTATAGCTTTATGAGGTCTTTAGGCAATACAATTTCTAAATTTTTTTTCTCTCTAAAAGATGTTGTGGCCATTCCAAATTATTTGTACTGTTTATTTTTTATATAAACCACACTAGATTATCCTTTTATATGTAGGATACAGATTAAATCTCAATGATTTTTGTTTTAGTTCCAAAATCAAAAATTTCTGCTTCCATTGATCACTGACTCCATAATTCAGACTAAATTCTTAGATAATACCAAATATAGAAGTGAAAAAAAATATTATGCAAAAGCCTGTTTGGAGAGCTTAAAATCACACTGAATGATTACCAGTTACTACACAGGGGGTGTGTAGAAATCAATGAAATTATATATATGTGTGTGTGTGTGTGTGTGTGTGTGTGTGTATGGGATTGTTTTATGATAATTTCCTATTATGTGAAAACAGGTAAGAGTCTAGGAAGTCATGATATTCTATTGAAAGTGTTATTAGGCTATGAGGAAAAGGATTGGAGTAAGGATATTGACAAGGGGTGAGTCAATAGTAAGCCTCACCCTAGAAATAATCGTTAAGCAGAAGTATTCAGCCTTCATAAGAACTAAATATCAGATTTAAACCTTCTCAGTTGAGATATTAGAGGTAATACAATTCTTCTAATGACCTTAGGCAAGTAGCTGAAAAGGAAGTAAGTTCATTCTTGAGGAAAATCAACATTACTTTCTCAGTAATACACAAAATGAGCAGATAAGAACTGAAGAACACAATCAACTAACTAAATCTAACTGATATTTCAACCAATAATAGGAGAATATTTATTATTTTCAAGTACACATGAAAACTCACCAGTATAGACCATATTCTGAATCATAAATAAAAGTTAATAAATTTTAAATAATTGAAATCATACAAAGAATGTACTCAGACAATAATGGAATTAACTTAAAATCAACACTAAAAGGACAAAAGAATATTTACAAATATTTGGAAAGTAAATAATGTATTTCCAAATAATCCATGGATCAAAAGAGGACATTTCTTAGTGATATTAGCAATATAGTAGATTAGGAGATTCCAATTTCCTTGCCCCCCAAAAAATGAATGATGAACAAACAATCTACAAAAATATTTCTGGCAACACCCTGGAGTACAATGAAAACACTGTAGCAAATCAATAGAATACAAAAGGTGAGGATGGACATGTAGAAAAGCATAGGAAATATTTTATGTGTTTCATACCATCTCCAAATCCAGCACAGCTCACAACCAAGATGGATCCCTTCAGCCATGACAGCCACACCTGAGGGTAAAAAACAAAACAAAGACATAAGAAGTCTTACCACCAAGGACCTCATAAGCCCTTGCTACCATGATGGACAGTGCCAGTTTTCATTACCAAGAAGTCCCACAGTCTTGGTGATGTTCACCCCAGCTAATAGAACTCCCTGTAGTCCACATCAGTGTGACCCTCCAGAGAAGAAGTTACGGGTGCTTCCACATTTCTCCCAGGGCTAGGTCCACCCCCAGTACCATTGTACATACACCAATGATCCTGACATCAAAAGTGATTACCTCAGATATGACTTTCTTTCATGGGGAAAATGATTATAAGATGACCCCAGAAGCCTCTCAATACCACTGTGGACATCAGCAGTCTTGGCCACCAAGGATACCTACAGTCTTGCTGACACTGACCTTAGCTGATGAAGTTGATGGAGTCTATGCCACTGCAGCATCCACCTAGAGAAGAAGCTGCCTATGCACCATCCCCAGAGCTAGAGCTGTCATATGCCTACCAGCTAATGTTCTCATACCCACACACAGAAGGTCCTTTTGCTACAAATCCACTTCATTAAGTCAGGAAGAAGTAACTGCTCTTTCACATGTGTAGACATCTATGCAATTCTAAAAAGAAAAGCAAACAAACAGCAATAAAAAAACCAAATCAAAGAAACATGACACAACCCAAGGAATGCAATAATTTTCCAGTAACCAACCCTAAAGAATTGGAAATTAAAAATTGCATTACAAAGAATTTTTTAAAAATTCTTTAAAAAAATTCAGCAAACTCTAAAAGCACACAAATAGACAACTCAACAAAATCAGAAAAAAATGAACAAAATAAAAACTCAACAGTGAAACAAAAGTCCTCAGAGTGAAGAATATGAGTGAAATGAAAAAATACAATAAAGAGCCTCATCAGCAGACTCAATCAAACAGAAGATGTTAACTCAAAGACAAGTCATTTGAAATTATTCAATCAGAGCCTAAAAAAGAAAAAAGAAACATAAGTGAAGAAAGGATGTGGGATATTTGGAACTCCACCAAGTAAACCAATATACACATTATGGGAGCCCAAGAAGAAGAGAAAGGAAAAAAAAGCAGTTAGCTTTTTTAAAGAAATAATGGGAAAAACTTCCTAAATCTAGGGACATCTGAATTTATGAAGCGTTATTAACAGTCTTCAAAGAAGATCAACTAAAAGAAGATTACAACAAGAGATATTATAACCAAATTATCAAAGTAAAAAACAGAGAGAACTTTGAAAGCAGCAAGAGAAAAGAGACTCATCACATATAAGAAACCTTTCATAAAAATATTGTTGGATTTATCAGTAGAAAATCACAGACCAGAAGAATGTGAAATCATGTAGTCAAAGTACTAGAAGAAAAACTTGTCAATCAAGAATACTATACAGGGCTAGAGTATGGCTCAGAAGTAGGGCACATATTTAACATGTGCAGAGCTCTGCCTTTGATCCACAATAACAAAGAGAGACAGACAGGCAGACATAGAGACAGAATAAGAAAGAGGAGGAGGACGACGAGGAGAAAATACCAGAAAATTTTTCTTTTCAAAATGAAGAATAAATAAAGTACTTCCCAAACAAACAAACTAAAAATATTTATGCTAGACTTACCTTTTAAGAAACTCTTAAAGGTGTTCTTCAAATTGTAACAACAACAACAAAAACTAAACAGCAGCACCAAAGCATATGACAGCATAAATCTTCCTGGGGAATACATTTACACAGACAAATAGAGATTAATATAGCACTGTAATGGTGGCACATAAATTACTTCAAACCTAATGTAAATGTTAAAAGATAAAGGTTTATATAAAAGTATCGGTTGGTTGGTTGGTTTTGGTATATGAAGTTGTTAACTTTAAAAAAGATGGATATAATGATAAGATATTTATGCAAGACTCACAAAAACACCTATAATAGACAGATAAAAGATAAAGAGAAAAGAATAAGATAAGCCAATACCAAAAAAAATCATCAAATAACAAAGGAAGATAGCAAGAAAACAAAAGAGGAACAAAACAACTGTCCCAAAGACAGAAAACAATGAACAAAACACCAATAGTAAGTCCTCACATATTAACAATTTCTTTAAGTATAAATGGATTAAACTAACCCATCAAAAGTTATGCTGAATGGATTAAAGAAATTAAAGAAGATACACATAAATGGAAAAGCATGCAACGTTCATGAACATTTCCCACTTGCAGGAAATTCTACTAACTCTGCATCATCACCTTCTCCTCAGTGAACCATCTCAAGCAGAGTAACACATCTAGACTAGTGTTATCGAATTATCAAATTGAGAAGGAAGAGTTCCAGAATTTGACAGTTCTTAACACTGACAAGATGGCTGCTATCTGCTCCCAGAGCAGTATGCATTTAATGGATACAGGCATGAAATGTCAAGAGAGAAAAAACTAAACCCTTTAACCTAGACAACAGTTTAGTGAATTAAAAGCTCAATCTGGGCTCAAGAGGTCCCAGAGAAAAAGAAAATCCCAAGTGTCTGAACCATAGTATCCAGTATATCAAATTTTGTTCCACTGGACTACAGCAGGAAACAACCTCTTTGTTGCCTGGGAAAAAATTCCAAGACAGTGGTATTTTCTGACAAGTATGATCTTAAAACCATTCCTTACAAGTAACAGTTCTCCATAGCTGCTTCCTTCTGCAAAGAAGGAACACAAGCCACTCAAGAGAACATCCAAAACTACTGAAGAAAGACATCGTGAAAGACATTGGTTCATCATAACCTATGAAGGAGGACCTGGGATTTCTGAAAGCTCTCAATTTAGCCCTTGATTAGAGCATAAAAATTAAGAAAGTGCTGTCGTTTCTAGCTGCCAAGTTCAGCCCCCTTTTTTTCATATTTAATTTTTAGTTGTAGTTGAACACAACATCTTTATTTCACTTGTTTATTTTTGTATGTGGTGCTGAGGATTGAACTCAGGGTCTCGCACATGCAAGGCGAGGGCTCTGCCGCTGAGCCCCAGCCCCAGCCCAGTTCAGCCCCTTTTAAGAAAAAGCATGTGTAGAATCAAAAACAACAAAACCTTCCCCAAGATTAGCACCTCCTTTTGATGATGTAAACTCAGATGATTCAGGGACTCTTTTTGAAACCTTGGAGTTCATGAATACAGCTTCTTTAAAGTCAGAGGCTGTGGGTGCAAAATAATGGAGACTACTGGAGGTCCAAGCAAACTGACTAATAGACGCAGGGAGAGGACAACTATGACATAGCCAGATGGGGGTAAACTGAGAAAATTGTTATATTTTGAATCAGATGAAACTGAATCAAAAGATCAAGAACTTTTGATTAGGTATCTAAGTGATAGTGTCATACTGACATGAATCTAAAATTGACCTTATCCCTGACAACTTGGAAAGAAATTAGCAGAATGGCCCGTCTCTGTTCTACCTTCACCTCTCTGTTGCTCCTGAAAGAAATAGTTAGAAGTGATATATCCAGGCTGAACTGGAGAAAGGGATCCTCCAGAACCTGTTCCCTAACAAGAAGAGTCCTCATAAGCCTGATCCTTAGCCCAATGAGCCCAGATCCCTTGAGTCAACTCCCCCAGAAGAAGAGTGTTCTGTGGATATGACACTGTATGTTAAGACCCTGGAAACAGGTGTCAGGTGTCCTCTGATAAGCCTCATAACTATAACTTGTCTTTTGTTCTGGCTAATTTTGAGGGGAACATGGGTATTGGGAAGAGCTTAAATGGCTCTAGAGAACCTCCTTCTCCAAGCAAATGCTGTTGACACATGAATTTCTAAGCCTTGGACTAAAAACTGAACTTTTCCCACCAAGAGACCCTGGAAAACTCAAGGGCATGTGGCACTTCCCCTTGGCCCTAAAGGACCTAACTCAAAGGAGTCCATGGAGACATTGGAGGTCCCAGTAGGCAATTGATTCACATTTCCTTCCTCCTGGGGGTGGGTGATCCCTTCTGGGGTTAGTGACACCATACAGGATAGTCTCATATTGGGGGAGGGAGAGGTAGTTTCTAACCAAGTCCTGGATTAAAGGCCATAGTAGACAAGGAAGAAATAAACTCCATTCTGAGGTCCACGGGAATTCACTCTGGAGTACTATCAAATGTCGCAGAGGATGTGGAACAACTGGAAGCTTCATTGCTGATAGAATGCAAAATGGTGTACACTCTGGAAGAACATGGTAATTTCCTATAAAATCAAACATACACTCATTACTGACTCAAAAATCTCACTCTGGGGTATCTACCATAAAGCAGTGGATCTCAGGGGAAGTGATTTTGTCCCTCAGGGTTATATCCTGAAATATTGTTCCTTTGTCGCAAATATGAGATGGTATGCTACTAGCATCTAGTGAGTAGGCCAGCTATGTTGTTAAACATACAATCATGTGCATGAAAATCACCCCCCCAACAAATAATTATTTAGCACAAAATATCAGTGCTAAGTTAAAAAACCTTTTCCTAGAGGAAAACCTATGTAATATAAAATGTAATATAAAGCCATAAAATAATATATAGCTCTTTTAAGAACTGTCAAAAACTCCAATTAACCCTAATGTCTTTCAACATGTAAATGGAAAAACAGATTAATCTATCTATACAATGGAATATTACCCATAAATAAGAAAGAACAAACTATATTAATACACAACAATTTGAATGAATTCCAAGACATCATAGTGAATAAGAAAAGTCAGTCTCTAAAAGTGACATACTAAATGATTCATTTCTATAACATTCTACATGCTTTTAATGGCCTCTAGTAGAATTTTTCCTCTGACATCACTCACAGTACAAAATTTTGTGAGGAAATTTGTCCCCCAATTCTGGGGGTGGGTGGGTGGATAGGATTTTTGGGTGGGAAATTTTGGGGGGATCATTGTTTTATTTTTTTGTCTTATATTTTCCCACCTATTTATATATTAGATAGCTGGATCTATAATATTTCAAAATAACCCTACAGCAGGAGCTTCAGAGAAAGTATAAAAGTGTCACTCCTCCTATTCCCTACATATTGGCATCAGTTCTGTCTTGGTGATAGTGGGATCCCATTCCACACGTTCCCAGCAGGTGTGAGCAGAGTGTCAATGGGAGGAAACTTGGCATCAGGGGACAGAAGACTAGGCACTGCCTCTCCATGCCACCTTGAAATCTTTGCTCATAGGTAAGGAATGTGGCAGGCTGCCCTCTAAGGAAATGTACTGCCCAAACATCTTCAAGCAGATCATTCAATATATTGCATGGGATTTACTAGTATGTCTAAGAAAAACATACACATTTTCCTGGAAGGCATTAAAATTCCCTCATTTGAAATGTAACCATTTGAGAGTCTTGAGGGACTCTGATGATGTGTTATAAGACAGGCTGCAGCATCCAGGGCACAAATAATAGTAAAAGGCCTAGCCTGGACTCTGGGGAAAGTTTTATGTGAGGAGATAGTCACTGCTCACTGGTACCACTGAAACAACACGAAGAGATGCACTGGATTCCATTCAGACTTGGGCAGTGGCGTTGAAAACAGCAGTATACTTCCTTCAGTGAGAGACTTCAGTGAATACTAATTGGAGCCTGTCAGTAATAATTGCTGATAGTTAAAATAAATAAATAAATAAATAAATAAATAAATAAATAAATAAATAATTAAATAAAAGCTTTGTTTTAATCTTTAAAAATTAAAGAAACAAAAATCCCTTACTGAGTTTGTGAGCAACCATCCTTCATATAGTCCTGATTTCTCTTTTTCATCCTGACACATGTATGATATTGGCTGTGAGTCAATTGAGGGGCTCTGAGAATGGGAAATGCACAGCCCCAGTACTACCCAGGGGTCTGGAATAATCTAGAAAGAGCTCATCCTGTGCACCTCTATCCAAGAGGCACTACTAGGGCCACCTTAATGAAAAAGCCGAGGATGGGGAGGCCAGAGAGTGACTTGCATTTCCACCAATTGAGAAAGGTGTGAGTTAAATGAAAGAAGCTGTATGAGATGCACAGAGTAAGAGCTGGCATTGGAATGTCTGCTACACCAAAGGAACCAACCCAAATATCAATCGCACTAGCTGAGTAAGCTCTTGGCACTTTCCTCCTTCCCTTAACCTCATCTCAGGAAGCCAGAAGCAGTGGGAGTAGGAAGGCAGAGAAAGGTAGAACAAGAAGAGAAAGACAGCCCAGTATCCTGCCCTGCTGGTTTGGGGCCAAGTTGAGAGAAGTTTTGAAATGGGTGGGGGATTACATTTTGATTTTTTATTTCAATTTTTTTGGGGAAATGATGGCATGCCTGAATGTACTTGGAAAGGCAAAGGGTTCTACTGAGACTTTTTGCAGACTTGAGGACAGAAGATTGGCTAGGGAAAGCTTTAAGGACAGTGACATACATATAAAATTAAGTTACTTTCTCTGGAAACCTCAGGCATGCTTCCCTAGGCTTGAGTCTGAGTAGAACGTGTTAAGGATGTGCTGAGACAGTAATTCCCACTGCTTTCAGGGTGACCGTGTGTGGCCTGGAGAAGGCAGAGAGCCTTAGGGGTTAATATACCTGCATGGCTTTGGCTGTAGTACAATTATGACTTTCTGTATACACCATTACCTGAACAATATTGGGACCTTGGCTGTTGCTTTTTAAGCAAATTGGTTACAATTAGAAGCAAAAAAATTGATTGGGATTGACTAAAACAATGACATATCCAATCCATTGCCTCAGAAACCATAGAAGAAGCAAATAAATCATCTCTCTTGTTTAATCAAGCGTTTCACCAACCCACAAGGAATCTGTTTCTTTAGTTGGAAATGGTATCTTTTTCCATATTATATGTGGAAAATAGTACATACATAATATGTTTGATTCTGTAAAATTGATGTCAGAAATCCGGAAGATCCTTATGGCCTCCAGAGAAATGAGTCAACAAAGGGAATTTGAGGAAGTGGGGAGTGTTGAAAAACTGAAGCAGAAGAGATTTGATCAGTGATTGAGCAAAGGAGCTGTCGATCATTTCTGTTCAGCAAATCAGCTCCCAGCAAATTAGCTCACAACGAATTAGGTCACAGGAAACAAGAACCCAAAGGGTGGTCCTAAGAAAGCTTAAGATTTGAAAGGAGGTGATATAAGGCAGGCGGACCCCAGAGAAAGATGTGGCTGTCATAGAGGCTAGACTCAACTGCCATGTTAGGATGATGGATGAAGACTAGGAGCTTTAGAGAAGGGTAAAAACAGCGTTAATTTGTGGCTGGTGTACATAGCTTCAGCCAAACAAAAACTTCACAGAAATAAAACAGGCAGGACGGGAATGGATCAAGAACAGAGATAGAATTAGGAATCATGGAAAACTGCAAAAAAAAAAAAAAAAGGTAAAGGAGAGGCTGAAGCGCAGACATCAGCCTATCACCTGATGTGTCCCTATCACCTAAGGAATCAGAAGAGGATAGACCTGGCACCCCTGAACAAGAAGTGATGGAAGAGAGCCCCTAGCTGGAGAAGAAGGTGCCCAGAGGGATCCATGTTTACTCAGCTTATCAACTCAAACCTGCTGTGGGGTTGTGAGTCTTTGACTGTCATTTACTGTGGTCATATCAAGGACAAAAGGTAAGGAGTTTTCTTCATGGTAGCAAACAATACTTGATGACTATAATTTAAGAAACTTGAACTGCTTTTGCCCAACTATTTCTACATTTGTGGGGTGTGTGTGTGTGTTTGTGTGTGTGACATGTATGTGTGTGTGTGTGCATGTGTTTTCCTTTTGAAAATGTTAGTGCAGGTCTTGACTAAGCTTAGACTTAAGGGTCAATAAATTTCTCTATGAATTGATCAATGGAGAAATCCGGGAGTTTATAGCACTTTGGTAAGGGAGATAAAATAGTTTCAGCATACCTGCCCATTCCCTTTCCATGAACACAAGACTGAAGCTGGAGTTTGAGAAAAAGCTACTGATGGAAAGCTTGAAAAATGGTCTCTAACAATTTGAAATCTGGAGCCAAGCCAACATTCTTAAAGATAATAACAGACCAGGAGGCAGTTGGCAGAAATTTAGCATCCCCCATGTGTGTGTGTGTGTGTGTGTGTGTGTGTTTAAGTTGGGTAGCCAAAGGAATGTAGTTAATGTTTACTGTGTGCCAGTCTTCTAAAATTCCTTAGGTAGACTATTTCATTATAACTTAATTTATCCTTCAGTATCCCTAAAGGAGGTAGTTTGACTCCTGTTTTACACATGGGGAAACTGAGGTACAAAGGGCATACCTAATTTGCTCATGGTTGAGAGCTGACCCCAAGCCTACATTCTTTCTGGGTTTAGGGAAGACCTGGTATGACCTCACACGGTATTGAAGCAGATCAGTTCAGTCTCCATTTGGAAAGTGTGGGAGGGTAAAGTAAAGGTGTTTAGGGGAAGTCATTTAGGATCTCTCAGCTGATCAACAAGTGATATTAGTTTGTTCCTTTATTTCAGCCTGTGGTTTTGTCCTCAGATGGACAATTCCTCTCTGAGAAGGAAAGAGGGGTAGTAGGAGGCAAGCAACCCACATGGAAACAGGAGCCGTGGAGTTGGCATTGGTATAGACATTTCACTTTCATCTAGAATTACATTGGCTTATTTTTTAAAAATAAAATTAATACAAATTTTAAAATTTGTAAGATGAATTAAAGTAACTTAGATAATTTTGCTGAGCCAAGGAGGCTATCAAATTGGAACCATTTGCCAAGATAGGGAATACATTTGATTTCCTTCCTAAAGGAATCCTAAAATGAAAACAGTCTGGTTTGTGTATTTCCCAGATCAAGGTGGAGTCTAGGTAAGATAATACAATAAGTGAAGGGTATGCTGACCCAGAATACAGGAGAACAAGTGTAGCCCTGTGTCGAAAACTCTCAGTCTTGGTTTCCCTTCTGTAAAATAAACCTGCTGTGTTATATCTAAAGTTCTTCCAATGGAAAGAATCTTCTTTGCAAGTTGGTTGCAAAGAACACACATAACAAGTATTTCTGAGCAAAAGGATAGCGAAAACTTTTCCATGTACAGCTTTCCAGTGTGTATCTGGCTATACCTCTCACTAGCTGCAGTGCAGAAGCCCAAAGAAGGAGCCCACCTTCTTTATGAAATGGTTTGTGGAATTGCTGCCCTTGGATGGAGGCGATCAGTGGCTACAAGGTATTGGTGAGAGTGCATCTTCCTAGAAAGGCTTCCCTCCTAGCATGAACAAAGAACTTGTGAAACCGGAGTTCTGAAATGAGACTAAATTCCCTGCTTTGCCAATTTCCTCTGGGATTTTTGTCTTAGAGTAAAATCCTTGGAAAATCATGGAAAGGAAGAATAAACGGAGCAGGATTTATTTAAACTGAGAAGAGATAGATACCTCCTGCCATGTGGAAGGGGACCTGAGAGCATAAAACCTCATTTTGGTGTACCAGCTTATGAGTTTATATATGGTTCTGGGTCAGAGCATGGAGCAAAATCTATGTAAAATAGGTATTGAAACAAGGTATCCTGGCTACCATCGTGCTGTCTATAACCCATCCTCCTTTTAGTAACTTCTATCTGGGTTCATCCCCACCTTCAGTTTTCCACCTCTGGGACAAAAGAGTTGGCTGGAGGTGTTCCCACAGGTGAGCCTCAAGGTCTTTTACATTTGAAATAGGCCTTGATATGGTGCTCATTAATAAGTCTACTAGTTGGCCTCCAGGTGATGTTGAATGGGGCCCAATATCCTGACTGCCTGGTCATTTTACTATTTATTCTTTTTTATCCTCACTTGGAGAAACACTGGGAGAGTGAGCCCTTTGATAGAATTCTGGAGGAATATTCATGGAAAACCAAATCTCCCTCTGTGGGAGAAGTCTACCCAAGCACCGTATTCATGAATCTCTGTGTTGCAAATGGGGAGCAGCAGCAGTTTTCTTCTGTCTCCTGTGTGTATTTCATCAACAGGCCAGAAACGGATCAGAAAGCCTCAAAACGCTGCCCAGTTTAGTCCTGCCTGTAAGGACTCCAGATCATGAAGCCAAGTTCAGCCTGACCAGAGCTGTACAGGAAGACCTGGTTTACAACACAGTGCTGAGCTTCTTGGGTAAAAAACGAGGCCCTTTCTTTTTCTCACACATGGATTTCTTAGGGGTGTGGGGAAGGCTCTCAGGATTGAATGTTTTCTATCTGCCATTTCTCTGCAGCTTGGCTATTCCCTGCTGTTATCTTTGGCTCTGTTGCTATGGGCGGGAATATTTTTTGTCCTGGCTTAATAACTGCTTGGCTGCCAGAGGCACTCATTTCTCATTGTATTGGTGGAGGATTAGCAGAGAAGTTTGGGAGATATTTCCTGTATTAAGCAGCAGGGGAGAGCTTGCTGGGCCTGTGCCTTCCTTTGAAATAGCGTCACACTCCCCCCCCCCATACTTTCACCCTTGGAATGTGCTGAGGCCAGTTATTTGCATCCAGGGCAGCTGCTCCTCCCTGACACTTTGCAGATCTGCATCCCTTTTCCAGGTGCCCTTGTATAAACACTTCTTGGGGAGGCTATAGTGAGTCCCAGACAATCACCTCACTGGGATTTTTCTTTTTTCTTTTATATTATACATTTTATTATTACATTTTTTTTAACATTTAGGGATCAACAGTATACTGCATCACCACCTTAATTGTCTTTAAACCTATTTCATACTTCAGAATCTGTCAAAATTGACTCATGGCCCGTCTCTCAGAGCTACCACTTCCTCTACAGTTAATTTAAACTGGGTGATCCTTAGATACATGTTTAAAACTATAAACTAACAATTTAATAGATTTTTGGTGCCCTTGTATCTGTTAGGATAATTCTCAAAAGATTGAGACAAGCTATTTAGAAAAGTTACCAAAGAAGGACAAAAATCTGAGAAGTTTTGGTTCTTGAGTGGATTGAGATAAGGAAAAATAAATGCTGAAACTGACTAAAAGTCATTCTGAAGAGTTTGGTGTCATCACACTGGAAGTGACACAGACTGATCTCAGAGCAGGAATCTCTGGATTTGAATTTTGAGCTATGGCTTAAAAGCTCTGTGAACTTGGACAAGTCACTTTACCTCTCTTTTCTGTCATTTTATCATCTGTGATATGGAGATGACTATGACCCAGAAAATGTTGTAAGGGATTAAGATGAGAACACCTCATGAACTATAAATAAAGAACTAGTAAGATTAGATGTATATGAATACATTTGCAAACTGCAAAGAACTGCACAAGTGTAAATAACTATAAACAGTGAAAACTTAATAAAAATTTTAATATACTTCAAAAGCTGAAAGAGCCATTTCCTCTTTAGGTGGGTATCTAGCCTTCTTTTAAAATATGATCAGAATCCCCTTCCTAAATCAAAGGAATCCCTCACAGAATGTGGCAGAGCCCACTTTTCACCTTTGGGCATTTGTCCCCAGACCAGGGCATGGACCTAGGGCATGCTGATCCAGATTTGCCCAAAGAGACTGTCCCAAATCCATCCTGGCTGCAGGCTGACGGAGAGCCCACACTGTCTGGTGTCTGGACATGACAGTGGTAGCAGATGTACAGCTGGTTCTCTCTGTCTGGTGTGGCTGCTGTAGTCCTTGGGTAGCACTCATGCCTTCCATCTGTGGACAGTTTGGGTACTATTCCTGACTTTCTTCTCATCTCATCTGGCTTTGTAGACAACTCAGAGATTCCCTGAGCTACTCAATATCCCTTTCTAGAGAACTTTACTATGGGAAATTTCAAACATAAAAAACATTGAAGGGAGTACCTTGATGAGCCCCTTGGTAACTATCATCACCCAGTTATCAACATTTGGCACATTATGTCACCTGTTTTCAGCCCTTCCCATCACAACTTATTTTGTTTTAATTTGCTTTGGTTGAAGTATTTAAAAGTAAGCCCAAGATATACTGTTTCACCCCTAAACATCTCAGTGCGCATTTCTAACTGATAAGGACTATTTCTTAACATAATCATCATTCCATTTTCCACCCAATGGAATTAACAGTAATGCTGATATCTGGTTTTGCTCAGATCAGCAAGAAATGCTTTCTGTGCTCATGAGAACTTAATACACTCACTCCCTGCCCCAGTTCCACCATAAAGCAGAAGCTTTACCCTCTGAAAATATTGACAAAATGACTTCCACTGCTCTTTACCCTTCACTTTGTGAAGGAATGACTTATCTGATGACTGAATTGGGAATAATGAGCTATACTACATGAGACTGTGTCTCTTAGGGAATCTGTCTACAGAGGAGCTCTATTCTGCCCAGCTCCAACTTCTGTTGGCTGAGCACGTGGTCTAGGCTTAGGCCCTCTTTGCAGTCAAAGTCTGAAGGCATATCTCTTTCTTACGGAGTGTAAGAAACTGATTTCAGGCTAATATATCTACTCTGTAAACACAAATTGCCCCCACCTGACATGTCCCAACATGGGATCTTAAAGGAAAGGGCTGAAAAGCTTGGTTTGGCCATTTATTTATACTACACTCTCTAACTGTATCAGCAAAACTGATATATTCATCTCTTCCTTTGTTTGATTTAAGTTTTGGTCTCCATTGTTCTAAGTGCAGTAAACAATAAAGAAACAGGAATATTATTTATAAGCTGTGGATTCTAACATATTTAAATTAATTATAGAACCATTAATATAAACCAAAAACACTACTAAGGACTTGTGACTCAAAAATATAGCAACATTCCTGCCCCAAGGAGCCACTGATAGGGTGAAAGGCCTGGAAATCATCATAAAGCAGAGGTAACTCCTTGGGGTTTGGGAGCACAGAGTCCAAGACGGGTCCTCAGAGCGGGCGGCTGGACAAGAAAGATTTCCTCAGAAGGAGCGAGATAGAGAAAAACTGTGTATAAAAGCCAAGAGAGAGGGCTTGGTGGAGTTGATAAGACAGACAAGGGTCAGGTACTAAAGAGGCACATGTGTTCACCAAAGAAACATGAACCCCATTTTAAAAGTAAGAGGTGACATTAAGGTTTACAAACAGTGGTAATTTTTAAAAGCAGAAATGTGGAGAATGAATTATAGAGAGTAGGAGAATACTCAGGAGCCTACTAACAACTGGCCAAGCTTCCCCAAGCACAAGGTTAAGGATGGACTTGAGATGTTCTGGTGAGTTAGTTTAAAGAAAGAAAAGAGAGAAAGAAGTTGTGTGTGAATATACATAGAATACAGTAAGGTTTTCTATAGAAAATTAGAAGTAGAAGAAAAAGTGAAAATAAGGATAATATAGGGACAAAATGGAGCCAGGAGTGAGATGAGCACATTAGAGTGTGGTGTGTGTTTGTGTGTGTGTGAGTGTGTGTGTGTGTGTGTGTGTGTGTGTGTGTTGACAAGGACTGATGAGGGACGAGGGAGAGAATAACAGATTTCTTGGTGTTGCAATAAACACCAACAGGGAAAAATCCTTTACATACATACACCATAATGCCTAGGAGATAAAAGTAAACCAATGTTTTAGGAAAATAAGTGTCACTAAATCAAAAGCCAAACAAATTTCTGCTGCGAGTCCTTACAAGGAGGACACAAGTAATGCAAATAATAATATCTTTCTTCATACTCTTATTGTAAACACAGTCATCTTCACTATCCAATCTGACTTTTTCTTCAGTAAACTGAAGAAAAGCCTTATTCAAATCATAGCACCCCACATCCCCCATGGCATGCAGGGATTTTTGAACTACTCCATGACCCACAGTAAACTGAAGAAAAAGTCAGGGCTAAGCAATGGCAGCTGCAGCAGAAATGAAATCCAGTACCTCAGCATGTGAGGAAGGCCCAGCTTCTGCAGTGTATTCTTGTTCTTGTCTTCCTCACAAATTCTCTCCTATCTGAGCAGTGGAGATTAGGGGAAACACTTAAACTGCCAATTAAGGGTTTTGTTTTGTTTTTTATTAACTGCTTTATTGGGATATGATCCACATGCCATACAATTCCCCTAAGGTACTCAATATTTATTAAATATATTCACAGAGTCAAGGTCACCACTCTCAAGTTTACAACAGTTTCATCACCTGATCAAGAATCCCTCTACATATTAGCAGTTAAGTACACTGCTTTTCCTCCTTCTTCCAACCCTATTTCTATAAATTTGCCTATTCTGGTCATTTTGTGTATATTGGCTCATACAATATGTATGGGTTTTAATGACTTTCTTCTTCAATTTGCCCTTTCAGATAAAGGCGCAGCTTTTCGTGTTTCCTTTCATCACTTTGCCTCTCCCAAGAAGGTGTCAGAGTGGATCGATGCCTCTTGATTGGTGCTGGAAGGTCTGATGGTGGGCTCTGTGCTATCTGGCTACTTAGTAGTGTTCCTTACCTACCTGGTCCATGGACACTGAGCTGCCTTTCACTGTTGCCATCTATTCTGCTCACTTGACTTATATGGGTCCAGAGAGACCCCCATCTGACCAGCTCACTTTGACTCTGTTGTCTCGTTGTTGACCCTTCTGACACTCACTCAACATTGTTCATCTTTCCACTGTTCTGATCCACTTTCCACTGTTCTTTCCACTGTGTCTTAGATTGTTTAATGTTGCTATAATAGAATACCCAAGACTGGCTAATTTATAAAGAAAAGAAATTATTATGGCTTAGTTCTGGAATGTATGTCCCCTAAAAGCTCATATATTGAAGGCTTAGTCCCCAGTGCAGCAATGTCCAGAGGTGGGGCTTTGGGGAAGTGATTGTCACAGTGATTGTCACAAGAGTTCTGACCACCTCAGTAGATTAGTTCATTGATTGCTGAATGGATTACTGGGAGGTGATGGAAACTGCAGCGGGGGGGAGGGGGGGCATGGTTGGATGTAGGTCACAGGGGCCATACTCTTAGTGACTATATCTTATCCTTGGCCCCTTCTTCTCTCTCTCTGCCTCCCAGATTCCATGAGCTGAGCAACTTTCCTCTGAAATACTGGTCTGCCTCACCTCAGTCTCAGAACAATGGAGGCAGGGGATCATGGGTTGAAACCTCTGGTACTGTGAGCCCACCTCCAAGCTGTTTGTGCCAGGTATTTTGGACACAGCAACAAAAAGCTGACTAACACAGTTTATTCACAGTTCTGGAGGCAGGGAAGTTCAAGATCTGGTGGTTTTACCTGGAAAGGGCCTCGTGCTGTGTTGTGACATGGCACATGGCACCACTGGAAGACGTCTATGTGAGTTAGAATAAGAGGGCTAACACCTGTGACAGCTAACCCATTTCCACAAAGAAAAGTTCGTCCATTCATGAGGGTGGATCCCTCATGACCCCAAGTGCCTATTAAAGTCCCCATAACCTCTCAACACTGACCCTGGGAACAAGCTCCAACATGAGTTTTGGTGGAGAAAAACCTTATTCAAATCATAGCACCCCACGTCCCCCATGGCATGCAGGGATTTTTGGACTATTCCATGTCCCACAGGAATAACAGAAGCTCAGGAGCCATACTGCTATGGCTCCCCATGCTGGCACAAGGCTATCAGGTATAGCCACCTCCTCCTTGGGCTCTGAGTGAGGCATGGGCTCAGCCTTGTATGCTTGATACCTCTCCTTCAGTTCCTCAGTGCACTGCCCTCCCAGAGCCAGGTGAGGAACGAGCAGGACACATGAGTCTTAGGCTCACTTCCCCATCTTATTCCTTTCTGGACCACAGGGTTGGGCTTTCTCTCCCCTCCTGGGGTCTAAGTATTCCTGTAGGATATGGATTCTGAGACCTCTCTAGACTGGACTTAAGAGTAAATTCAATATTTTTAGATATACCACATTTTCTTTATCCAGGCATCCATTGATAGAGATGTAGGTGGCTTCTATATCTGGACTATCATGAACAGTGCTTCCATGAACATGGGAGTAGAGGTATCATCAAGATTCTCATCTCTCTTCCTTTGAATATATACCCAGAAGTAAGGATTTTACTCAGCTTTGAAAAGGAGGAACCCCTGACGTTTGCAGCAATATGAACGAAGCTGGAACATTATGCTAAGTGAAAAAAAAAGCCAGGCAAAGAAAACTACTGCATTACCTCACTCATATGTAGAATCTAAAATAATCAGACTCAAAATCAGAGAGTAGAAGCTGGAGGAAGATGGAAATGCAGAAATGTTGATCGAGGGGTACAAAATTTCAGTTATGGAAAATGAAGAAGTTCTGAGACTCAATATGTAGCATGGCGACTATAGTTGATAATACTGATCCATGAGCTTGAAATGAAATTTGCTAAGGGGGTAGCTTCTTCTTCTTCTTTTTTTTTTTTGGTGATACTGGGGATTGAATCCAGAGCCTTGAACAAGCTAGGCAAGTGCTCTATCATTGGATTACATCCCCAGACCTAATGGGATGTCTCCTAAATGCACACACACATACACCACAAAGTAAAAAAAGAAAAAGAAAAAAATGGTAACTATTATATAATGTATATGTTAATTAGCTTGATTACTGTGATGATTTCATAATATACATATATCAAAACATCAAGTACTATGCCTTAAATATATATAGTTTTTATCATTTCTACCATAATAAAACTGAAGAATATCAATGTTTACCCCCAATAGGCCTGGCTCTTGATATGTTACTAGTATTTTAAGGAATTTTTTTTAAATGCTGTCAATAAAATGCTATTTGAAGACTAATATTATTAAGGACTGAGAAATCCTATTTTGGTAATCAAATCATAAAATTTGAACTTCTTTGCTCCATTTTCCTGTTGAATAAAAATTCCCTTCTCACTACCATTCTTGACATAGATGCTCATTGTTGGCTGAACTGGGAGAAATCATGTACATGGAAATGTGAAAAAGAAAAACAAAAAATATTACTTCTGCGGCAAACCTCCTAAAGGTGGGAAAGGGAGCAAACTCTGAGAAATGGAAAGCCCGAGGCTTTGTACAGATGCACGGGGGTGACAGATGAGTCAAAAATGACTTCTGGACTTAGACTTAGGTGAGTCTAATTCTGTAAGTCAGAATTAGAAATGCAAAAAGAAGGTTGCGGGGGAAAGGTGGTCTACGTTGGAGCTTGTTAGGATTGGTACATTTCAGGGGAGGGCTCAGTCAGCACCTGGAATCATGAACTCCCAAGAGGATGGGATGGAGATAAAAGATTTAGGGCCCAGTGCATCTCATGTGGTCACTGAAGAGTGTTTAGAGATTTCCCTAGGGGGTGGCTGCAGATTACAACCTAGGAAATATCAGGGCTTTAGGAGTTGTTTTGAGTTTGCACAAAAACCTCCCAAATTGTTCCTGGTGTTAAGAACGTGGTTAAGTAGTGTGGAAATAAATCATATCTGACATTGTGTTTGTCCATCTTGTACTCCCAGTGCACATAGATACATGTATTCAGCATTTCCCCATGGCTTCTGAACTGTGCAAATCCCTACATTCAAGGTCCTCCATAATTTGATCTAATATTTTTATCTAAGTTTTTTTATTTGTTCTTTTTAGTTGTACATGACAGTGGAAGGTATGTTAACATATCATACATATATGGAATATAACTTCCCATTTTGTGGTTCTACATGATGTGCAGTTGCACTGGTTATGTATTCGTATATAAGCACAGGAAAGTTATGTGCAATTTATTCTACACTCTTTCCCCTTCTCATCTCTATTCCTCCTCATTCCATCCTGTCCAATCTGGGGTTCACTAAATTAATTTTTTTTGTAATTATATCTCCCAATACTTTCCAATACATAGTGTGTGGTCCAATCAAATAACAGAACTTTTCTGCAGTCCTAAAAAGCCCTATGACTATGCCTTTGCTTTCAGTTTTTTTTTTTTTTTTTCTGGAATACCTTTCACCTCACACATTTTCTCCTTTTAAAGAGACCTGCTCAGATATTACTTTTATGAATATTTTCCTGATTAAACATTTGCTATCGTTTGTCAGAAACATAACGTTGCAAAGCACTACGGTAAACAGTACAGAGGACACTGATATGAATGGGGCTCAGTATCCACTCTCAAACATTATATTCCAGCCATTTGTGTAACTTACCAACTCTATCATAAAGGAATTGGTATTTCTCAAAGATTTGCCCACTTATTCCTACAAAATTTTAAAAATTCAAATTCAAGGCCACACCCCAAATCACTATTAGAGAAGCTCTATTGTAAAGGTCAGAAATGTGCATTTTATTTTATTTTATTTTTTAATTTTTTTTAGTGTCTGTTGTGTTCTCTGCCTTTCCTATCCTCTACTATCCCCCCTCCCCTCCCCTCCCCTCCC
>NW_026000243.1:7559440-7586373 GCF_001458135.2 Marmota marmota marmota | reverse complement strand
TACCTTGCAGGCGCGGGGGGAGGGGGCGGCTCTGCCTCTCAGCATGCCGCTGCTCCTCTTCTGCCGGTGGGTTGCAGGCCCGCCTACCTTGCAGGAGTGATTGGAAGCTCTGCCCCTCCGCGGGCCACTGGGCCTTTTCTGTAGGTGGTCACAGTTCCACCTACCTGGCAGGCGTGGGGGGTGGGGGGCGGCTCTGTCCCTCAGCAGGCCACTGGGCCTGCTCTGTGGGTGGTCACAGTTCCCTCTGCCTTGCCGGCGCAGGGGGAGGGGGCGGCTCTGCCTCTCAGCAGGCCGCTGGTCCTCTTCTAGAAATGTGCATTTTAAACAAAGCCCTCAGCAACCTTTTTGCCATAAGAAGAACATTTGTCTTCCCTCCCAATAGGATAGTTGTTAAGGTAAAGTTAAGACATATGTGTGACAGTGCTTTGAAAGCAGGAAGGCACCATTTCAAAGGACTATGATAGGTATTATTCCATCAAAGTACATTATTCACTTTTGTTGAAAAATTCTACACCATTTGTCCCTAACCTTAAGCTCATCCCTGCCCTTCCTGAGAAGAAACATGAAGTTTTTAAGGGATTCATCCTCTGTGGGATGGAGAGGCACAAGCAAGCTTCAGGTATTACTCATATCTTTACTGTAAACTCCACCCTGGATCTGAAAGCTTGGTTTTACTCCAGTTCCTTACATCACCACCAACTTCGATTAGGAGCCATAAAAAATAGGAAGCATCTGGAGGTCAAGTTCACAGTTGGCTTTGGGCAAGATGGTGAAGGGAGCAGGTTTTGTCTGTGGTGCCTCCTGTGTTCATCTGCTTTTCACTGTTCCTCATCCCCACCTTAGGGGTCTTCTTTAGTCAAGACAACTCCTTGTTTGGGGAAGAGCTGATGGATGTTGGTAACTAGATAGATTACCTTCTCAGATTTCATTTAGAAATGGGGTAGAAGATAAAATGGTGCTTAACCCAAAGAATGAATAACTAAGGATGGAATTGTGAGCAACAGTGACCAGCAAGTAATGGATATTTTCAATTGTAGAATAATTTTAGTTGTGGAATTTTCTGTAGCCCCTACATGATTATTCACAGGTGGCCTCCTACTACTACAGGTCTTGCTAGAACCACCCTTGGTGGCAAGGAGCATTGTTATTCACCTGGCACCAAGAGGACATCACCTGATGGGCAAATTACCAGAACTCATTAAAATCCAGGAAAGAGAAAGACCATAACACAGTTACCATGTACACATCTCAGACTGTGGCTAATCTGAGCTTGGGAAACTTTCTGGGCTGGCCTTTCTCCAAGGCCACAGAGCACTGAAGTTAATCCTCCAGGACTCGGATGGTATCCAGAATCCTCTCCGGTATGGGCCGAATGCCTGTTTCTAGGCACAGTCAGCCTCCACCCATATCCTGATGGGACACAGTAGGGGAAAGGCCATGTGAAAAAGGGAGATACTTCAGTACAATGGGAAGACTCCTGGGCTGACCTTCAGGGAAACCTGGGATCCGGACCCAATATTGCCACTAGTAAATTGGGGCACCAGAGGCAGGTGACTGAGCCAGCCAGAGGTGCCATTTCCTTAGATCAAGTTCCTCAGATTTAAGAAACATCCCAGTTCTGAGACTTAATTATCTTATGCACAAAAATAAACAACGGAACTTTACAGATGCAAATACACTATCTTGAAGAGACAGGTTGTTAGGGGACCAGAAAGTCAACATTTATACAACATTTTGTGCCTTTGCTGCCCACAGTGTAGTGCCTGGAACTGCAGCCATTTGGCCCCCTTGAAATTGGTACAGAATTCCAGGGTCAGAATCTGCCTGTTTTACAAGATGCCCAAGTGATCCCACTGAATATCAGTGTTTGAGAAGGACCATTTAATGTGCACAGCACCTCTCTGAGCATTCCAGCACCTCATGGCTTTCACTGGCTCCTCACAACTGCAGAATAAGCCCACTTCCTTAGGAAATTCAAGGGCTTCTGAAATCTGGTCCCTACCTCCCTCTCCAGCCTCATTTCCTAGGGGGTCTCCCTTTACTCTCCCAAATGCAGTTATGAAGACTTCTTGTACTGCACCCAGCAGGCCAACACACCATCAGACATGAAATTCCCTTGGCCTCAGATATTCTCCACAGAACCATACCCCTTCATTGACTCCTGATTTATTCCTTCAACAAATATTTGCAGAGCAGTTTCTATACCAAGCATCCTTTTTGGGATGGACCTCATGGAGCTTCCAAGCCCTCCAAATTTCAGCTTATACTCATCAAAGATGGTTTCCCCGACCCTAGAGAAAGTGGAATCCCTGTCTTCTATACTCAAAGTCACCTGCACATCTCCTTTTGTAACATGTCATACTATAGTTACTAGCTTGATGTCTTCTCTTCCTGTTGGACTAATACCCCATGAGGCAAGTCCAGGTGTCTCATCTTCCAATGCCAAACCCACTAGTTGGTATAGAGAAGCACTCCATGCATGCCTAGGGTTCCCAAGGCAGGAGAGACATGGCTGAGATACAAAGAAAGAATCAAAACTAAACAATGGATTCCATTGGCTCTAATAACAGACATGAGAGAACTTTTATCTCTGACTTCTTTGATCTAAGCTTGCAGTGAGATTATTTGTGTACACCCTTTGGAGAAAGGAAAACTAAATTGGCATCCACCATGGAATTCCTGTCTGCCCAGATCTGACTGGGATCCAGGCCTCACTTTCCCTTCCAAGGAAAAATACTGTGACTTTAGGTGGAGGCAGGAGGAATGCCAGCAGGGGCTGGGACCTGTGCTGTTGTCCTCAGCCCCTGTGGGAGGTACTGCAGCATGCTTCCCAGGCAAGGGAGTGAAAGGGGACCAAGTAGAAGCTTGAGTGGGATAAGCTGGTCCTTGCAGAAGGACCGAAAGCTGAGGTAGGAGTCCATGAGCAAAGAGAGAAGTTCAGGGATTTGTAAAATCAGAGTTTACTTAGGGACAGTGGAACATAGACATTTATTTTAAACTGTATGAATGGGGGAAATCAATAAAAGAGAAATTTATTTTTCTTTCTCTTTGTAGATGGCTACAGAAAGCTATGGAAATCTGAGGAAATTCAGACTGGAGATCAGAGCCCCCAGTGGCTGGCTTTCAGAACCCCTTGACTTCATTGCTTAGGATCAAAAGGTAAGTACCAAATAATAGGGTTAGTGCTTTTTTTCAATGTCCTCTTACCCTCTTCTCATCTTTCTTCATCAATTTCTGAGGCAGGAAGTCTCTTGATGTTGATCACAGGTTGACCAAGAAGCAGATCGAGGCTCTGACAGCTTCATTGACCTCTCCAAGAACACACGAACACTCCTGACTTCCAGCCCAGTGTGGTTTCCATTAGATGCTCATGCCATGGCATGAAATCCAAAATGAGGTCAGGCAGATCACTCTGTAACCTGAAACTCTGAGCAAAATTGGTTAGGACTGCAGCTGACAAACATAGCCTGATACAGCCCTGTGAGGAAGGGAAGCAAAAGGTCACACCAAGTCAGAACAGAGGCTATACCTCAGAAAACCTTTGGATAAATCCCTTCTCCAATACTAATAGCCCTCATGTAAACTAACCAAAATAAAGTGAACCCAATTTTTTGCATATTTGAATTGTTTTATATTATTTTAGTTAGAGTGCTTGGGAGTCAGAAGCAATTTCAGGAAATGCTGCCCATGTCACCAGCTGGAATCCAGGTTCCTATTGTCAAAGAGCCCTCAGACTCATATACATGTATTTGCATGCACAAACACACAAGTTCTCACACATGCCTACACTTACACATAAACTCATGTGCACACTAACATTCCCCACATACTGTCACACACACCTACTTTCTTAATTACACACTCACGTATCTTCCTACACTTACATATAGTCATACAAACACACAAACTCCCACACCCACATAAACACATACAGTTTCACATGTAAGTTCACATTCACACATTCATACATTCATTCACACTTCCTCGTGTACACAGATACATCCACATGCATACTGACATACTCACAAAAAATATACACTGTCATGTATGTACACACACAGATACACACACATACAGAGCTCTGGCCAAGTCTTCCTGACATAAATACAAACAGAATGTGGTCTGCACAAAAGGTATTTGTTATATGAGAATTAAAACTGGATCACGTCCACTGATTATTTAGATATTTCCAAATATCCGCATGTTTTGCTTTGTGGACATCTGAATATTTGGCTGAGGCAAGCATTTCTCTGTACCTCCTCCTCTCCAGGGATGTGTGATTCAGTTATTCCTAATCATCTCTTCCCACCAAGGCAGAACAGTGGGGAAATTGAGGTCAATTAACTCTGTCTCTGTTGAAAAAGGTATATGTTGAAATAGAGAACCTACAGATTGGAGGGATTTTGCAAAGTGACAACTCTAGCTCCCTGCCTAATAAGGAGTAAATTTCCAGGTATAAAAGAAACCAGCAGCCCTCCCTGCTGCCTCCCCACTTATCTGCTCTCTTTCTCACAACTTCCCAACAGAGGCCCAGAAGCTGGTCATGCTATGAACCTTTCCAAAGTGTTGCATCCCAGCTCACCCCAATCTTCCTCAGGGATTTCCAATTTCTAAAGAATCCAGGAAGCTGTGCTATTGGTCACTTTCTGTCTTTGGGAACAAAGTTCTGTTCTGTAAAGTGTGGTAGAATGCACTGTTCTTGGCTTTCATAAAAAGCCACTGCAGGGCGAGGGATGTGAGAGTGCATTACTGAAGCATGGTTCATCTGAAGCTCATCTACCACTTAGTACATTGCCTGGCACATCGTAGGTCATCAATGAATGAATGAATTCAGTCCTATATCCCCTATGACATGGGGATATATTCCTTAGACATTTCCATGTACTTCATCTGCATAGAATAGCCATAACTCCCCAAGAATAAGTCTATAAGAATTATACCCTCACTTGTGCTATGATCTCCTCATAATGCTCTCTTTGGGAGCATTTGATGGAAATTCCTAACACCATTCCTCTGGATATAACTTTATAATACCAAGAGTTCTATAGCTGTGTCTCATTTCTACCACAGTGGTAACCGGTCTCTTTCTGTGCACCTGACAGTCTAGTGAGTCGCTTAAAATGGAAACCATCTCCTCTTTGCCTTTAACCTCCAGAGTTTCACATGATGAGGCCATTTAGTACCCAACCATTGATGATAAGGGAAATCAAGTAAGTGGGAAAGAATCAGACTGATGTTCAGTCAATCTAATGGCATCTACTACAAAACCTCAGGATTCTTCTGGAATAGGCTGCATTTCCTATAGATATGAAAGAAAGATTGCCACAAGCTTTCATGGATTCAGAAGTTATATGGAAGATGGTTATCCATTGTTCAATATAAACAAGTAAGGTAGCAGTAGGGCTTTATGGTCAAACTATCTGAGTTTGCATTCTGGCACTACCCTCATTAGTTCTGATCTTCAAGAGCCCATGTAATCTCAATGCTTCTCAATTTTTTTAATCTATAAAATAGAGTTATAATCACTGAGAAAAATAAATGAGGTAATTCATGCAAACAGATTAGAACATTGCTTGCACACACTTAAGTTTGTAAGAAATACTGACTAGTATCCTTTGTGAATGAAGGAAGTGGGCATCAATGAAGAAATCAAACCTACCAACACCTTGACCTTGGATGTCCAGCTTCCAAAATTGTGAAGATAAATTTCTGTTCTTTAGGATACCGTCTGTGGTATTTTGTTATGAAAACCCTACCAAACTAATGCAGATGTCCATAGAATTACCTTGGTTTGATTTTTCACCATAACATATAAACCATCTGAGACTCTGGCAGCCTCTATCAGGCAGGGCTCAGAGACACTCCTTATTCTTTTACCCTAAATTAACTCCATGCAGCCACTGCAAACATTTATGTTCATAGTTGAGAAATTCTGTTTTCCACCAAAGGACCTGCTAGAGGCACAAAGCACTTGTGCATCCTAGGTGTCTGGGAACACATCCTATTCCAAGATTGTCTTATTTTTAAAATATATGTTAATATTGTTTTCTGCTTGATAAACTATTTTGCTAGAAAAAATAAATTTTTTGAATAAAGATTAAAATTATTTTACTTTTGTTAGCCAAACTTGGAGCAAAACTGGCTCTCTAAAAATATGTGCCATGGTATCCTGTGGCTTTTTAAGCCTCCTGTTTGGGAACATACTTTTGCATGTGAATGTTCAGGGACAGGCAGTCTCAGTGGACAGGAAGTGTGGAGGGAGGGGTATTCTGGAGGAAAAGAGAGTAGAGAAAGTCTGATGACACCCACATACATCACCAGATGATGATAACTGAGAAGTTAAAAGACTTCCCATGGTCAACAGATACTGTGCCTTGGGAATGGTTGCCAGAAAAATTACTGCTCCTTACAAAAGAGATGGGGAAGGTGTCATGATACCCAAAGATAGGGGGTATGCATGTGACTAAACAGAAACAGACATTGACTGCTTGGAAAAAAGTGAATGACATTGCTAATCTTTAAAGTGAGTAAAAATAAAACTTATGGAATTATTTGAGTTCATTAAAGATGCATGTAAAACAATTTAGCAATTGTCAAATGCTAAATAAGTGGAAATTCTTGCTTTAATCATAATCGTAATTATACCATGAGTACTCTCCACAAACACTCAGAAGGGAATTGTCCTAGTAGAAATTATTCTGTTCATATATAAAGAACATTATTCTTGTTAGATTAAAAAAAAAAGCTTTGTAAACTGAGTCCTAAACAACAGGAAAGATCAATTTCCATATTGAGCAGAGATGATGTGTGGAAGAGTGAAATGGAAGAAAAATGACAGAGAGTGCCATTTTGAAATGGATTGAAAGTTTCCATTTCTACATTTTCACAGGTTAAAATAATAATAATCCGTGTTGGAGCCATTATTTTATAGGCACTTGGCATTTGTGAACATTGTTCATTCAACCACAACGTTCCTCTGAACTGTTCAGACCCCATCAGAATCACTGCCATTACCAACCATGGTAATTTACCAGGTTCCACCTTAGTAAGAGAAGTGGGATCCATGCCCATTAACGGAGTGCCTGACCTTGAGGCTTTTTCTCTACCCAATTAAGAATGAAGAATCTCTATCCTACTATCTGTAATATTCCAGGAAGTAGTTTAGCAGAGGGCTTAAGTGATAGAACTTTGGATCAGGCCCAGTTTAGGATCTAGTGGCAGTTCTGCAACTTCATAGCAACATGACCTGGGACCAGCTACGTCATCTCTCTAAGCCTCAGTTTCTTTGCAGCTAAATGAAGATGACAAGAACAGATGCTTGGCATATAATAAGCACTAATTTTTCAAAAGAAGAAGTTGCTATTTAATCCATGTGTATCCAGAACTACTTCCTTAGTATCAAATCCCACAATGAGCACTACAGATCCAACGAAGAAACTCTACAAAAATACTTCTGGACTCCAATGACTGCCACCAAGTGAGTCAGAATTCATTTCCAGGTGACTCCAACTAACACCTTATTTTAATTGCCTTCCAAGTAGATACCTCCCAGGTTAAAAAGTTGCCTAAGGTCTTATACAAAGTCCAGCGCCAGAGATTGTTATGAAAGCCAGGTGGTTGATGACACAATTATTGTAAAATCTTGTTCACACTCTCTCACCCGGTGATGTTGAAGTTGGCAATATCAGAGTGAGAAGATTTTCACAAGAAGGTGTGAACCTCAGGGTTACATTTCCTGTTTGTTTCTAAATTAGGAATTTCAGCCCCGAACATGCATTGCAGGCTTGCAGAAATTGAGAAATTCCCTTGGGTCTCCCTGGCACTGCTCTGTAGCTCACTTCCCCTTTCTCCACCATTACCATGTTATTTCTGGGTGGGTTTCTGTTTGTTTCCCCAGGTGCCATCCAGAGGGTTCATGCACATATGTGATTTACAGAGGAAAGCAAGATAGACAAAGGAAAACAGGACAGATCTCAAGAACAAAGTGCCTATGCAAAAAAGAAAGGCAAACAGTGACATATGGATTTCATCACAGAAGAAACAAAACTCCCCAAGCGGTGTAAATGTGTGTGAGTGCCGAGGGCACATCTGAAGCAACTGTTTTTCTATGAGCCTTGCAAATTATTTTGTGGTTTCCACAGAGTTCCTTTTGGGTGATTGCTTCTAAGCACCACCTAAGCCCATCCCAATTTAGCCCGTTGAAAGTAATGTTTACAGACATTTCTGCACACTGGAAGAACGTCATTTTATAAAAATTTCATCCAGAAAATGAATTCAAGGACAATTCTCATACACAGACTAGTCCCTGAACATTCAGATTGGGTCTTCACTGCATCTATCAGCTGGGAATTTCAAGAAAAAAACAGTCAAATAATTGATATTCTGTAGACAAAAGAGCTAATAGAGTTAACCGGTTTCTTTCTAATGTTATGGAAACAGATTCTTTCAAATGGCTTTTATTGAGGTACTCAAGTCACACAACACTGTAGCTTGCAGTAGTACCTGCCTTAAGGGAAGGAGCAGCAAAGAAGGAACAGCAATGAAGTACACATTTGCCACACGGATAGCAAGCGATCACACTGTAATTACAAGCATGTGTCAAGGGTGACACGGGGGACTGTATAAAAATCAATCAAACGTAACAAGAGAGGGAACACCAGCCAGTGAATGCACCAACACTGAACATTTTCCCTTTGAAACCAGAACTCCTTTGACCTCTGGCAGCATTGATTTGCCATCAGATCCCAGCGGTTTCACAAAAGCATCCACAGAGATGATCCTTAGAAAATGTTTTCTTACATGTTAAATGTATCCAGACTGAGAAAATGAAACACCCATAGAGTGTGGTCCCCTGAGTTCCCCTTCACCTGACTCACCTTTGAGGAAGCAAATCTATACCAGGTATTAAACAGGTTATTGGTTGGGGAAAGAAAAAGATAGGTTAGGCACATTTCATACCTTGGAACAGGTGACAACACTAAGGCTTAATCAGGAACCATTCTCAACCACAGATGGAAGGAGACAGGATGTTGAATCAGTTTTGAAGCTGGTTTGGAGCCCTGCCTGGGCTACAGGTGAATAAGATGCAACAAAACTTGGCCAAGATTAAAAAAAAGAAGAAGAAGAACAACAACAACAACAACAATAGAGTTGAAAGTGGTCACATGGTGGATGATGAAAACAATAGCAGGTGAAGCAAACAAGCATACTGAGACTTGTGCTAGCAGGAACTGTGTCCACCATGCGTGAAGAATACAGTAGGAAAATCTTTGTGATTTCAGAACTGATATGGCTGATTCCAGCCAGAACATTTAGACTCTGACTAAGCATTTCCAAACTCCAGGTCATAAATTTTTGTACAGAAAAATAAGTCAAGAATGACCCAGACTAAGGACTACACACTATGTTTTAGACTGTATATAAAACTAAGCCTTATGAATACCATTCAGTAAATATAGAATCAAGTGTATCCTATATGCACAAGTCTTGTGTTACTGTGGGGACCAATAGAAGGAAGGTCTTTGACTCTCAGATGTTTAGAGTCCTCTCTCCAGACTTCTTAAGTAGCCATTTCAGAATACCAGAGCCTAGTGGAAAACTATTGAAAGGGATTTACCTTATAGTCTCAGAGCATAATTTAAATATTTTTGTAGTCCCAAAGTTTTTGGTATCAATATGAGAAAGTTAAATTGTATTGACAATAATTCTGCACCTACCCCTACCCAACCCTGTCCTTCTCAAGTGTTCTGTGATGCTAAATTGCTAGTATGCAACAGAAACCTAAAACCAAGCCTCAGTGCATGAACTACTCACCATTTAAATGAACCAAGATCATGATCCTGGAGAATAGTAACTTCCCAGAGCGAGAAGATATTGCAAGTTGGAGGCATAGTACAGTATCTTCCATGAAAGCAGCTTGCCCCAATTTGTGCTTCATGGGTGTTTTACAGAATTCTCATTCTATCATCAGATAAGTTTGGAAAACTGCATTGGTTTGAATATGACTTATGTCCCCCAACAGTCCATTGTGATTTAAAGCTCAGTCCTGGAGTGGTGCTTCTGGGAGGTGGTGGAACCTTTGAGAAGAGTGGCTCAGTAGGAGTATTAGGTCATTAGGGGTAGAAAGTCATTTTCAGTGGAACCCCTTTGGTATTTCTCCCAAGCCAGTTGCTATAAAAGGAGCAAGCATAGCCCCACCCATCCTCTTTTTCCCTCCACTCCTAATTTAAGATGTTATCATGGCTTGCTGCTGCCATTGCTACCCACTGTGATATGACCCAGCTGAGAACTAAGCCAATACAAACATGCCATGAACCAGCAAGACTGGGAGCTAAATAAACCAAATTTTCTCTTTGTAAGGTACTCCTTTGTAGTAACACAAAGCTGATTAACACAGAAACCCAGGATTAACCTGAATTAAAACTTTTTTCAAAATATATACTGAGTTTTTAATGTATATTGTGACTCTACAGGCAGAGAATGTAGTGTTTTTCAGTCTCACTTGACCATGGAACCCTTTCCTCATAAAATGATTTCTGAGACCAGTGCTCAGGGAACACACTTTGGGGAATACCATGTGAAAGGTCCACAATTGAGAACGTGTTCTCATTCTCATGCGGACCTCATGCATACACAAAGAGAGTGATTCCAGATGAACTGGGCCCTAGGCAATGCTATACTACTATGAAAAGCTTTCCTTATGATGAAAATGTCCATGACTAATATTCATTATGTTTTCTCCAAATATTTTTTCTTGTGGTCACAAGACTTACTTCCTACCCGGATCTTTTATTTGGATGTGATGAGGAAGCATAGTTTGGTCTCTTGGGTTCTGTCCCCAGTTCTATGTCCGCATGTTACTCTATGTCATGTTTAGCTGACCAGCCCACTGGGAACACTTCATTCTTATTCCCTGAGGGAGGTGATGGGGTTTGGGATGCAGATCCAGTCCTTGGAAGGGCTACCTCACATAAAGAAAGGCATGATTCTACATTCAGACAATTGAACCCCTAAATCTAAAGAAGGGACTGGGCTCCAAGGAAGGCTGGAAGAAAGACCACTGCTGATACAGCACCTCCTGTCACCACCCCTGGAAAAACAACCCTAAGGACATATTCCAGACAGCCAGTCAGCATCTTCTGTGCAGCAGACAGCACATGAGGCTTAGTCAGCATCCAGCCCAAGTCCCCCTGCCGGAGCGACAATTGCAGCAGAAGGGAGCACGCTTCTAACAGGAAGCAGTGACTCTTCCCCAGTTGGCAGCTTCAGCACTTCCATCTTCAGTGAGAGTCTTGCCAATTTAAGAAATGTCAAATCTCGTCCCAAAGAGTTGGATGGGTTGACTCCTGGTTTCTATCATGTACTTGGAAATGTGGTGCCTAGAAACCACAATCCATCTGTTTTTAAGTTTTCTTGTTTAAAATAGCACCTTTTGCAAACATTAAGAAGAAAAGACAAGAGCTGGGGATTTAGTTCAGTGGTAGAGCATGCCCAAGGTCATGGTTCGATCCCCTGCAGAGAGAGAGAGAGAGAGGAGAAAGAAAGAAAGAAAGAAAGAAAGAAGGAAGGAAGGAAGGAAGGAAGGAAGGAAGGAAGGAAGGAAGGAAGGAAGGAAGGAAGGAAGAAAGAGAAAGAAGAGAGTGGCCTGGACTGAAGTGCAGATGTCTACCTGGAGGCCAGAGGGGTGATCTACAGATAAGAGAGGTCCTTCCCACAGGGGCTGGGACAGCTGCACAAACATCCAGAGTTTGTCCCCAGAGCTCAGAGAGCCTAGAGAAAGGAAATGGATGAAGTCATGCTGGCTAAGCTTGTGTCACCCTCGAGTAATTAGGACCCTTGCCCAGCCACCTCCCAGACCCAGCCTAGCACACCCACAGGTGTGTTGTCCTTCTCCAGCTGGCATAACAAGGCCATGCCAGCTTTGAGGCTGAAATAGCCTGGAGCCATCCAAGACTAACATGGCCAGGCCATAAGAGCCAACCCAGGAAGAAGAGGGAAGGGTCTCCTTGGCTAAATGAAAATAAATTGCAAAACGGCATTGTGTATGTGGTTGCCCTGGAGAAGAAGGATCTGGGAACAGTAAAAATAGAAATCTTGTCAAGACTCTTCAGTGAGGTATGTTCTTGCAAAGCCAGGTGGTCCCAGGATATAGAGCAGGTGTTTGGTGCCACTGTGCTGGGACAAACAGAAGAAAGAATCAGGAGTCCTCACCCAGCCCCAGACCCTCTGGTAAGTTAAGGGACATCAGAGAGACATGCCCTCCAATACTCTGCACTTTTCTTTTTTCTTTTTCTTTTAACTTTTGCTGTGCTACATCCACAACACTTTTTAATTTCTTTTATTTTGAGACAGTATCTCACCAAATTGCCCACTAACTTGCAATCCTCCTATCTCGGGATCTTGGGCTTACAGGCATGCACCACCACCCCTGGCATTTCTGCACCTTTTTATACAACTTTTCCGTTCATGATTTTGTTCATGAATTATGTAGGTTATTTATTAACTCCCATCTTATATATGAAGAAACTTGGGTCTGAAAACCTGTGAGTCTTCATATTCCCTCCACCAGCACCTGAAAGCACTGGGTCTCAGGCCCAGGCTTCTGCCACCCGTGCATTTTTGTTTTGATTTTCCCCTGATGGTTCAGGTCCCAAAATCTTTCAACAAGCAAACTAACCTTTTTCTGTTGGAATGAATGGAGGAGAATAGCTATATGTCTCCCAAAACCTACTCAGAAGGTTTTAAAACTCACTATGTTCTTATCCCAGCTTTTTGTCAGTTGAGGCTGCAGAGATAACAAGTAATATTTGTCATGCAGGAGAACTGAGGGGCAGAAGGGGTGGTGGGGCAAACACAGTCACTTCATCCTTGCCTCACTCTGTCCAACATCCCTTTCACATCCCACTTGGGTGATTCCATAAGTCTGATGTCTTCCAATGTCCCATGATAGGGCTTGTGGGTGCCCAATAGGGCCAGCTAGAACCTAAGTCCATGCTCTGTTCAACCACACACAGTCAACCTCTGCATTCACATCTTTCTGGGCGGTCCACTATCTACTAATCACTCGTGTGCCTGCGATATTTCTAGTGACTTTTTTTTCCAAGAAAGTAATTTTGACAAAGGAAAAAATTACAACAGTCACAATTAGTTTTGCCACCTAAATTGGCTTTATTTTCTATTCTAGAATAGGCAGCATTTCATGCCATAAAATAGAATAAGTATTCTAATGAATAGGACAGAGGAGTTTGGATTTATAGACATAAAAGGGCTGAAGAAAGCAGAAATTTAAAACAAAAAGCAGATTGTTTTTTCAAAGTTAGTTTTTGTTTAAGGTTGTGACAGGGAGACAGAACAATAGAAAAAGAACTGATAGGTTCACTCAAGTTATCCCAGGTTATTTTAGTGTAAGGATAAAGGCAGGGGAACTTCATATCATGCCAATTGAAACTGACTTATTTGGGAAATTTGGCAGTGTTCTCTGTAATCCTGATTTTTTTGGAAGATCAGCTTCATTTTAGCTTGGTGACAAAGAACTTTGGCATAAGGGACTCCACTTGGAGTTTTAGTCTGGTCTGTTAGGGCCCAGTGCAGGAGCTTCCTCCAATAAATAAATAAATAAACCTCCTGGGATTTTTATTTAACATTGTATTTGTGTGTGTGTCTTGTCTGGTGCCATTGAAGATAGTTAGCCAACATGATACAAAGTTTGCCAATACTGCAAACCCAGCATGCAGAGAACATTCAGGAAGTGTTTTCCATGCATTTGAGAACTGTTGCTGTTCAGCAGAGTGACAACTCTCTGTTCCCTTGGATCACAGCTCTGTTTATGTTCTCTGTTGCTGATGTGCCTCATCTCAAGAACTGAAGTCAGCTGTTCTTTGCTCCAATTGTCGATTTTAATGAACTCTTCTTTTTTTTCTCCCTGACTGCTCTTTTTAGCCTGTTTCCTCTTGCTTTGCCCTTGTATTCCTCACCAGTTCTGCCATGTTGTTTTCATTTGGATAAAACTGTTGTTACATAATTGTTATTGACAACAAATCATAGTTGTTTTCAGACTGCTTAAGAAAACTGACCAATCAGGGTTCATGAACAAAGTTTCAGGGTCTTCAGCTTGTTCAGCTAATGTTTATTGAGCATTCACCAGTGGATAGGTGTCAGGGGAGTAAGGAAATCCCAGTCACCAGTCACAAAGTGCTTGAGCACCTAATGGCAGAAAAGAATCTTCAGCCTTCCATGGTCACTTCTCCAGGCCAATGAGGCTTACTCTTTGGACCGATACACAAAAGAGGTGCATGACACGTGATTGAATGATATGAGTATTTTGCCCCCACAAATTCTGATTTTTTAGCTGTTTGAAGTCTGTGAGTTTCTACAAGGCAGGTTATAAAATGGATGACTGAAAATAAAGAACAAGACAAGAGCATTTAAATGAAAAAAAGTAGTTATAAACATCAGGCAAAATAATACACAGGATCAGATATCCCAATCTTTCTACTCCCTCCAATACCTTAAGTTCAGCCTGGCAGAATGTGGGGAAATCCTGTTCATGAAACTGCAAGGTGAGCCCCATGAGCTGCACCCCGACCAAGTTCTAGACAGGATGAACCCATGTGTGGTGGCTTGGGAGAGGATAAGTTCACTTAGTTCCTTAAGCCACACCCTCCATCCCTGTTATGCACACCAGACACCACAACTTGAGTCTGGGCCTTTCACCTCAACCCAGGACTCATATCTCATTCTGGTCCATCTCTGACCCACCCAACTAATGGGCCTTACTGTTGTCCATCCTGGCCTCCCATCCTGGCCTCCCACTGAGTTTGACACCCGGAGCCATACCCTCCACCCCTCTATCCCATCTCCCAATGACCTTGCCTCATTTACATCATTTCTGAGATTTCATGCTCTCCTTCATTCATACTCTTCACAATTCACCTCTGTTTCCAAAAGACCACCTATTCTGGAGCTTTCCATGTAATAATCTTTCTTCTCCCTTAAGGTCCTAATGGATTTTCAAGAGTGTCCAAGACAAAATTAACCAGGGAAACTCACAAAAGCAACGGGCAGGGCATTATGATTACAGACACCACACACACACACACACACACACACACACTCACACTTCAGTGCCGAGGTAGTGATGGATGGCTCCAGGCAAACGCCCAGCACTCTCGAGCTGGGTTTGATAGGTGAGCTACCTGCCAGGAAACAAGGGCCTCCTATGCTGCCTCTGCCCTCTTCCCTTTCACCCCCACAGTCTAGGATTTCACACAAACAACCATACAACTCCCTTTACATTTTGGCTCAGCCCTTGAATAACCCGGGAGACCTCTGGGGGTCAATCATGTCAAAGAAAGATTCAGAGAAAGATACTCAAAGGTGAGAAAGGGAAAGAACTGAATACACTCGGGTGCAGATAAGCCATAGAAATGCAAAGTAGCCCAGCCTGTGGTGAAGCCAAGAATAGCAAGTTGAGACCAGTAAGAAAGCAACAAGAAGCAACAAAAGAAAAAAAGCAACAAGAAGCAACAAAATAGAGAGAGAGAGCAACTGAGGATGTGATAGCACCCACTTCCACTACCTCCTCCTAGGTTTTCTATTTCAGGAACAATCATCCTTAGAAAGTGGCTATTTTCAAAAGAAATTAAAAAGAAAAATAGAGGACCCAGGTCACTGGAGAGAAAAGTTGTTGTTGTTCACAGGTGACTGGAAAGAGCTGTTCAGAGACCTTTGTTTTAAGTCATCCAACACAAGAGAAAGGATACCTTGTGTGTCTCAATTAGGTATTGACTGCTACTTCTGTGTGTCTTCTTTCTGAGGAATTTAAAACCCCAAATGAAGACCCTAGTGGAAAAACCCCAGAGTCTCTATTTAGTATAGCTAGTTCTTCACCAACAGTGGTTAAAGGCCTTGCTGGGTCCCAGAAAGAATTTTATTTCCATAATAAATATGTGTCTGTTACAGGAAAGTCTCAAACCAACCTGAGAAATCTGAGATGTGTTTCTTCAACTGATGCTCTTCTGGCAACTCACCCTCCACCTGCTTCTGGAGGCGGCATTTAGGGGACAGCTACCTTACTAAGTACAGGAAACTCATGGGTAAATGTCATGAGCGTGCTATGTCATTAACTAGACCAAACGTATTTTGGGGTCTTTCCACAATGTCAGAATTTATTGAATAATAATAAATTCACAAGCTACTCCACTTTGAACAATGGTAGTTCTCTGAATACTTGTGAGTCACCTGATAGTCATAAGCCAGGCAATCATAGGTTTCTTTTTTCCTCCCAATCTTGATTTCTAATATGTATAACACTCAAGTCTCATATCACACTTCACGATTTTATAAATAAATATATATATATTATATATGTGTGTGTGTATATATATATGTACATATGTGTATATATGTGTGTATACACACACACATACATATACATATATGTGGTTTAGAAGGCTGATCTGAGAACAAAAGCAGAGAGCAGAGAGCAGATATAGATGCAAAAAATTACAGTAGGTGGTCAGATAAGATTAAGAACCAGCCAAATAAATTGTTCAGGATGCAGAGCTTCAAAGCACAGGAACTTATTGTAGACCAAGGTCCAGATGGATAGCAGTTTCACAGTGTCAGCTTGGAGTGTTATCTTGGATTGGGACTTGGGTGGTTGTCATGGGCAGAAGAAACTATACTCTGCTAAAGCCAGAAAACTGTAGGTTCGTTGAACTGGAGGTTCGTTGCCATGGCGACTTTTCTGGGCAAGGCTCTTGACGAGTGACCAGGTGACAGAGTCAGGGTCCCACCATGTCTAGTCTTGGGATTCTCCTCCTTTTATGGGTTTCAAGTGAGGGACTCGCTTCATTTGTTGATCTGGTGTGATTGATTAACTCATGGGCCTGGTCTTTTCAACATGAGTTTGATAGGCTCATCCATCCATGTGCTTCTGATTGATTTGATATAAGTTCACAGGTGGTCATTCTTATTAGCATGATTAATTTATTTACCAGTTTATGTTTTATGGTGGTACCAGGCAGATAGTGGTTGTTTACTTGCACAAACAGGTATAGAGTCATTCCACCTCAGCACTTAAACTCAAAATGGAGTAGCTTATGGCAAGCTGTGGCTTTAAAAATACAGTAACAGGTTTAGGCACAGCTGAAAACTGCTGTTCTATACATCCTGGAGTAACTCAAAGTAGAGCACAGTAAATAAAATACTCTCTTCCTGTTTTTGAGGACTTAATATTTTGGGGTCTCTGTTTATCTGTAATATAAGAGAACTGGAGGAAAGTCATTCAAAATCTTTCCAATTTCCATTTTTCTAGTCAAAGAAGAATAGATTACAGAAACATCATGAAGTAAGTTTTGCTGCAGTCTCTACTTTCACTTATTATAAAGAAAATCAAGTGCATGGTTTTGATCACTTGATACATAATTTTTCTTTCCAAATGGCAATTTTTATCTTTAAAAAAATGTACAAACTAGCCACTTGACTGTTGTCAGATATATGACTTTGTGACTTCCAGGCAGCCCATAAATCTGAAAAGGCTCTGATTTCATTGTATCGTTCCAAATAATATTATCAGGATGTTTCTTAATACCACATTTGTGCCTGATCAATATTGCTAGTTACTACTATTCACACTTAGTCTTCATCATCAAATCAGAATAGCACAGCTCCGCTGTTTGCCGAACTAAAATGTGAATCTCTATTTCAGAGAGTATCAGACCACTAGGAGTTTATGTCAAAGTTAGGCACACCAACTTAGAAACCTAGCACAGGATATGCAAAAATCTGAGTAGAAAGAGAAAAGCCAGAAATCAGTGATTTCATACAGCTTTGTGGAGCAAGCAAAGAAACAATCTGTTGTATACTAACCCAAAGTAACCCAAAACTATGCATTTGAGGAATGAAAAATTGGCAAAGCAAGAACTCAGGGATTTTCAAAACTGTATCAGATGTTGCAAAGATGAGAAATAGTGATTTCTTATCTTTGTCTTCATGGATGAAGAAGAACATGTAAACTGTAGAGGCTTGAGAATTAAGGCAAAATCACAGAGATTAGAAAGGGAGGGAGGTGGGGCAAACGCTCACGATATTGACACATCCAAGAGACTTTGAGGCAAGCTCTGCCATGTGTTTGACATTTTAATGTAGGAAAGTTATAAACTTCATTTTTCTTTTTTTAAAATATAGGAATTTTTATTTTTTATTAGTACATTATAATTATACAGAATAGTGAAATTAATTATGCTGAATTATAAGAATTCATAAAAGTTTTTTCCTTCAGAAATATATTGATGTGCTGGGCACAGTGGCACATGCATGTAATCCCAGCAGCTCAGGAGGCTGAGGCAGGAGAATTGTGAGTTCAGAGCCACATTTTTCTTAATAATACTGTATAAGAGTGTTTGTTGTGAATGTTCAGTTATATCATGTGTTTAAAATACTTAGCCCAGGGCTTCACAAGTGGACAGAATCAGAATACATGGTGATGATTATCTAAGACTTTTTCTTATAAAACATTTTACAATTTATTATATACATTTACATACATGCATATATATATTTAAAGTTTTGATTGACAGAATTTGCTTATTTATTTATTTTTCTTAGTTGTATTTGGGCACAATATCTATTTATTTTATGTGGTGCTGAGGATCGAACCCATGGCCTCACACGTGCTAGGTGAGCGCTCTACCACTTGAGCTACAGCCTCAGCCCCCATGCATATATTTTAAATGATTTTATATGTATTAAAGTCCTAAAAAACCTTGACCAAGAGACACAAATGCTAAACTGACAAAGTCTAGAAATTATTCACACTGTAAAACTTTTTCTAATTCATAACTTTGACTTTTCTAAGCAAAAATACGTGATTAAAGCTATAATGTTCTCCGTAAGCAATGCATAAGCTGCATCCCATACATTTTTATAGGTCATCTTTTCACTTTCATTAGGGGAAAATAATTTCTAATTTTCTTTGCTGTTTTCTTCTTTGACCTTAGATTATTTAGAAATGTCTCTTCTACTTTCCAGACATTGTTGGGCATTTTTTAAAATTTCTTTTATGAATTTCTAATTTAATTCCAATTTGTGATTGAAGAACATACTTTGAATGACTTCTATCCATTTATGTTTATGAAAACATATTTTAAAGCCTATTAAGGTTTGTCCTGGAGAATGTTCCACATGCACTTGATTGTGTTGCGATAGGTATTCTATATTTTATTTCAGTAAAGAATAACATCTATGTTCTTATATATCTTAATTTCCTCTCCTTTGTGCTTTAACTGTCATGTACACCTATATAATATGATAAACCCAACAATTTAGTGATATAATTATTGCTTTTCACAACCTAATTTTTAAAATTAAGACAAAATAAAATATATATTTATACAGTCTTCTACATTTTTGTATATAGTTACTGTTTCTGGTGCTTCTCATTTCTTCCTATGGATTTGCATTGTGGTGTCATTTGCTTTCATTTCTCATTGATTCTTGGAAGGCAGGTCTGCTAGCAGTAAATCCTCTCAATCTTTGTATATCTTGGAATGTCTTTATTTCACCTGAATTTTTGGAGGATAGTTTTGCTGGATATGGAATTTGTGCCATGATTTTGAATGTGTCATTCCACTGCCTTCTTACCACCATTGTTTTAGATAAAAATTCAGACATTAATTGCATTGCTGTTCCCCAGTTTGGGCTTAGTTATCTTTATCTTGCTATTCTTAAGATTTTCTATTTGTATTTGGTTTTCAATAATTTTACTATAATGCCTATAGGTGGGGATTTTTATATTTACCTACTTTGAGCTTATTGAGCTTTGTGGATACGTGTAAATTAATGTTTTGCATCAAATATGTGAAGCTTTCAGCCATGATTTCTCCAATAATTTTTTTCTTTTGTCTCTCTTTTCCTTCTAGAACCCTCATTACATATAAGTTGGCATATTTGATGTTGTGCCAAGGTCTCTGAAATCCCTGTTAATTTCTCCTCAATGGATTTTTCTCCCTATTCTTCAAAGTGGTTAACTTTTATTAATCCATTTCATGTTTACTGATTATATGGCATCTCAAATCTGCCCATTTACTTTTTTCATTTCAGTTAGAGTGCTTTTAAATTCTAGAATTGCCATTGTTCCCTTTTTATCATTTCCACTTCTCTATTGAGAATCCTTATTTGAATGTCATTACCATTATATTTTTCCTTTACCTTTTAAAATATAAGAGATGCTTTTAAATCTTCGTATGATATATACATTTGGATCCACTCAGAGTTAGTTTCTATGGATTTCTTTTTCCCTGAGCATGGGTTATGATTTTTTATTTCTTTAAATATTTCATGATATTCTATTAGAAACTGGATATTTCAGACCATACATTGTAACATGTGTGGGTTCTGATACTTTTCAGGAGGTAGTTAGTGTTTTTATATATATTCATATATATATAAATATAGTTTATTTTTAGTTATTTACTTGGACTTACTTTACAGAAGCAGTCTGCCTGAGATATGTAGCTACTGATGTCTACTCAGTTGTTGTTGTTGTTTTTAATTTTTATCTTATTTTTATTTTTTGCTTAGCTTCCCAAGTTTCTGCACAGCTTACTGTCAAATCAGTGACTGAGAGAACTGTGCTAAACCTGGAGCCTGTAAGCTTCAACTCCCTGCTGACAGATCTCTGTGTGTGTTAGGGTGATGGGTTTGGGATTCAAAATTCAGGCAGTTTTCAAGTCTGCCTCAGTTTTTACTTACATGGATCTGCTGTAAATATAGCTTCACATCAGCCAAGAAAAATGGAGAGATTGTTTAGCCCTTATATGACTCTCTCATTTCCAGGAAATCCTTATTAGGATTCAGACTGATCAGTCACTTGATTTAACTGGTACTAAAAACCCAGGTTAACAAAGCTGTGAGAAGTCCCTATCCATTTCCTACCACAAACACTGCTTTTACTGATAATGCTGCTAGGAATGGGTTTTTGTTCTCCAGGCCAAATGGAATCAGACTCATCCAGCTCTAAAGCTGCTAGTCTCATGGTCAGCCCTGCCTTGGTAAAACTAAGTGCACTGACCAAGTGTTTGGAGGGGTTTAAAGGGAGGAACAGTCCTAAGAAAGAAGGCAATAGATCACTGCGTCTAACTTTTCTTATTCAAAGTTCTAGCAGTTTTGGATGAATAAACATTTCTCAGCTTATAGTTTGTCTCCAGTTAATTTTCAGAGTTCTACAACAGTTATTTTTAACAGTTTTTCTTGTTTTATGCTTGTCTTTTTAGGGAAGAAGATTTGCTAAGTTCTGCACTCTGCCATAACAGAGAGCACTGCCTGTAAATAAAACTTTCAAGTCAATTTCTTCAACATGTAACAAAAATGTTTTCTGTTTTCCCTGTTTATTACTCCCCAACATTTTTATATATTTTCTACTGAAAAGCTTTTTAATGCCCATTTTGTTTTTTCATGGCTTCTTTGGCCATTAAAAAGATTAAAAAGGCCTTTGAAGATGACCATGAAAGCATCTTAATATTTCTTTGGTCTCTTCCTGAGATTTTTTTTTTTTTGTCTTTTTCTGGTGCCAGGGATTAAATCCAGGGCCTCATACATGCTAGACCAATCTCTAGTTCCTCTTCTTGAGACTTTTCCTTGCATCTGTATATTCACATAAAATACACTGTGGGTTGGGCATGGTGCTCCATGCCTGTAATCCCAGATACTTGGGAGTCTGAGGCAGGAGGATTACAAATTTGAGGCCAACTGCAGCAATTTAGTGAGACCCTGTCTTGAAAGAAAAAATGGGCTGGGGATACAGTTCAATCCCCAGAATCCCCAGAACTGCCAAAAACAAAACAAAACTAACACTCTCTCTCTCTCTCTCTCTCTCTCTCTCTCTCTCTCTCTCTCTCTGTTGGAACTCAGGGGTATTAACTATTTGTTGGTTACATACCTTCTCTGTCTCAAAAAATTGTGAATGTAAATGATTATTGCATGCCAAATTTCAAATCACACTTTGACGTGTGATTTCTCTAGAATTATAAGATATTCCATTAATTAAAGTTCAATGTATTAAAAAATACATTTCCCATATTTTATACACTCAACCTCTTTTTCAGTCATTCTCACCCTTGGCTGTATAGTAGAATCACCAGAGGATCCTCTAAAAACTGTCAGTTATTAGGATCCACCCTAGATCAATCTAATCAGACCGGTTCCTAGGCACATGTTTTATAAAACTCATCTGATGATTGTGAGGACTGAGAAGTACTAACAAATAATGCCTTCTTATTAATGCCTTGGCTTTTCTTTTTAGATTGGCTCCTCTTCCGTCCCAATAGTCCAATTATAAAAATTTAAAATAACAGGACACAAAAGTATCCATAAAGGAAACAAAACAAATTAGACTTGATCAAATAAAAACTCCTGCTCTTTGAAAGATGGAAAAACAAATAACAGGTTTTTGCAGTGCATGTATCTGTAATTTATAATACATATATCTAGCAAAGGATTTGTATCCAGAATTTATAAAGAACAACTGCAATTCAATAATAAGGGGACAAACAACTCAATTTTACAGTGAGAAATGTATTTGAAAAGGAACCTCACCAAAAAAAGGCATGTAAACAGAAAATAAAGACAAAATTGTATTTGATGCCATTAAACACCTAAAAATGTAAATTAATACTTCAGTGAGATACCACTACACTGAGTGGTTAAGTCCATGCAACTTTCATACATTGCTGGTAGAAATATAAAATGATATAGCCACAATGGAAAACAGTTTGGCAATTTCTTACAAAGTTAAACATACAATTACCATATGACCCACCCTTATGTGTTGGCCTAAGAAAAATAAAAGCATCTGTCTACACAAAGACTTATACGAGAATATTCATTGCAGCTTTATTCATAATGGTCCCAAACTGGAAACAGCTCATATATCCATCAACTGGGAAGTGGATAAACAAGCTGTGGCATATCCATACAAAGGACTACAACTCAACAATAAAAAGTCACAAACTACTGTTAATACAAAATAAGAGGAGTAAATGTGAAAAACATGTTGACTTAAAGAAATTAGACACAAATGATTATGTACTGGGTACTTCTATTTATATGAAATCTTGAATAGGCAAAAAAAATCTAGAGCCACAAAAAGGCTATCTGGGGGTTGCATGGACACAAGGGGAAGAGGACTATCTGCAAAGAGCACAGAGAAACCTTTTGGGGAGAAAGGGATGAAAATGTTCTGTATCTTATTATGGTAATGGTCATATGGGTCTTTACACTTGTCAAAATTAGTTGATCCTATGTCTTTAATAGGAGTACTTTTTAGTATGTGTAAATTATACCTCAATCAACTTGATTTATAAAAAGATTCAATGCAAGGCTGGGGTTGCGGCTCAGTGATAGAGCAATCTTCTCGCATGTGCGGGACCCTGGGTTCCATCCTCAGCACCACATAAAAACAAATAAGTGAAATAAAGGTATTGTGTCCAACAACAACTAAAAAACAAATATTAGAAAAAGATTCAATGCAGCATAAAGCAAAATAATGTATGTAAAGTACTTAGCACAGTTGCTATCACCTGGCAAGCCCTTCACAAATATGCTGTTGTCTGTGTTAAAAACACTGTCCAAGATTTATTATCTTGCCTGAAGAACTGCAACTGCAAGTCTACCAGTGGTTTTCTAACTCCTTTAATGTGAAGGACCTGGATATAGGGACAGTTGTTCCACAAGGAGACAGGAGACAGGTACAGACACAGCAAGAACAGTTAATTTTAGAAGTAGCCATATAGGTTATATGACATTTTTGATGTTGCTGCTGCTGCTGTTGCTTTTTTGCTTATTTGATTTTGTCTTTTTTTCCCTTAAACTGGCAGTTTATTATACATGCCTTGAGACACTGCATTCAGATGCCTGGTGTTTTCATCATCTTTTTTCTCACTGCTGTGACTAAACAATCTGACAAGAACAATTTTAGAGGAGGAAAAGTTTATTTGGGGGCTCATGGTTTCAGAAGCATCAATCCATACACAGCCAACTGACTTCATTCCTCAGAGCTCAAGGTGAGGCAGACATCGTGGTATAAGAGTGTGGCAGAGGGAACCAGCTCAAGACATGGCTCCAGAAAGCAGAAAGAGAGACTGCACTCACCAGATACCAGAAATGTACATTAAAGGCACACCCCCAAAGGCCCACCTCCTCCAGCCACACCCCAGCTGCCTTCAGTTACCATTCATTCCCTATCAAGGGATGAATGTACTGATTGGGTTAAGGCTTTCATAACTCAATCACTTTACCTCCAAGTCTTCTTGCAGTGTCTCACACGTGAGCTTTCTGGGGACACTTGACATCCAAACCATAATACCTGAGCTCTATTCTTACTCTAGGATCTTGCCCAAGTGAATTAACTCTTTGAGCTTCACTTTTTTTTTCAAGGTTCTGTGCATACACACAGTTATTGCAAATAATATCTGTAAAAGTAATTCAGTTTCCACATCTCTGAACCATTTCTCTATTTTAGTGCATTGTGATCCTGAACTCTTCCTGCATTTCTCCCTTAGTCTACAACTGAAACTTTCCTTACTTATGTCTGCTTTTCTCAGAGTCTTTATAGGCAATAGGGTCCATTCACACTCTAGATGGTTGCCTAGCAAACCACCTCAAAGGAGTGGCTTAAAATAACAACATTTATTTTGCTCCTGAATCATCAACATCAGCAGGGTTCCGCAGGAGCAGCTCATCTCCTCCACTTGGCAGCAGCTGGAGCAATTCAAAAACTGAAGTCATCAGAAAGCTCCTTGCTCACATGCCTGAGGGGTAGACCAGAGAGTCTCAAACAGCTGGGGAGTAGAACAACTGGAACAACAAGTAGAACAACAAGTCACACAATGTCGGTTCTACCTAATTATGTTCAGTAAAAGCAAGCCATTATGGTTGGCCTATATTCAAGGGAAGGAGAATTAGATTCCAGTTTTTGGCAGAGAGAATGTTTAAGAGTTTAAGGACATGTTTTAAAATTATAGCCCACTAACTCAAACCAAGGTGTTCATGAATGACAAATGACTTTAGAAGGGATTTCCCCATCATCTCTCATAAGATTAGCCTATCAAGGTCACTCCTGACCTACCTACCTCAGAGGACTGGTGCTTTAGGGACCATGATGGCCTATGGTAGAAGGAACCCTTACATCACATTGAAAAACTATTCATAGTGTATCCCTCAGAAGTCAACTGGAAGAAATGGTTTGTGCCAGTCTCAGTTCTGTCTTCAGCTGGAATGGAAGGGCAGGCTGCCAACTGTGTTTTGCCTTGATGGAAGATCAAAGAAACAGATCTTTCATCCCATCTTCATGGACAGTTTTGAGAGTAGCACTTCATACAAGGTAAAGACTTTATTCAGTGACTAAAGCTAAATAAATATAGCAGATTTCAGAGTAAAAAAGAGTGTGTTCATGGCATAGATCCAATGACAGTTGCAGACCTTACACAAAGAAAAAATGTTCAGACTCTTGCCTAGTGCTCAGTGAATTTATATCACTTCTCAAACTTTTCTGTCAGAATACCAGAGGAGAGAAAGACTTCATTTCCCACCAACTGGGTGAAGGGTTGCCTTATGGTTTCTCTCCAAGAACAATGTTTCTTTACTTCCCATTTTAATTTAATTTTTCATGTGATGTTTGTATTCTATACAATTATGTATCCAAACTTAATATGAAACGAATGTATCTTCCCCCAAATTTTATACTTAAAATTAATAACCTGAGAAAATGAGTCAGATTTACTCTGTGATTATTTCCTAGCCCACGTTCAGGTACTTTTTTGCCTTGCAAACCCTCTTTAAGAAAAGAACTGTAATCTCCATCTGAAATGGAATTTGAGGGCTTGAGAGAATTTCTTTTTTATATTTACTGATTGCACATTGAGTATATAAATTATAAATCCTTAATTTTCTTGTATCCAGCAAAATAGAAATCAAAGAATATATTAAATTATAAGGTTATTCGAATTATAAGCCTCAAAGGCCCAAAGGATTCTTAACATCATAGCTTATTCAATGCCAAATAACCAATAAATTATCCTTGACCATACATAATTTCCTGTGTGAATACTTTTTTGATTTTACTTGATGTTTATATTTTACAACCATTACTTAAGGTTTCTTTTGTATTTCTTCATTTTAAATATTTTTATATAATATATACAAGTATGGGAGAGCTCAGTTTCCAAGAACAGTGGTGTACCTTTCATTAGGCCAATATTGCCAAAAACAATGATAAACTATGGACAAAATATATTAAAAAAAACAATTATTTGAAGGCAATGGATAGCATTAGAAGCAGGCAGGAATGGGGCTGGTTCTACCTTGGAAATAAGGGGAAATTATTAGATAAGACCCATATTTAACTGGCTTCCCCCTTATAGCTTCATGTTTCCTTCAGTATATGGAAGGTAAAAAGCAGAAATTGAAGCCTTCTTAGGTATTAGGAAGGACTGAGTTTAGTTTTACATGAGATGAGTGAAAACCATTCATTCCAACCACTCAGTTCAAACATAGAGTAGACAATGGCCAATTGAATATGGCTCTATCTCTCCATTAAAAAGTAGGGTATATTTCCTTTCCCCATGAATATGGCTAAAGTCTATGCTGCTTTAACCAACAGGGTATGATGGAAGTGAGACTAACTTGGTTTCCAGATCAAAACCTTAAGAGACTGCTAACATTCACTTCTATTCTCTTAGACACAAATTCTTACAATGCAGGCGCTCACACTTTGAAAAAGCCCAGGCATCGGGTTCGGGTTGTGGCTCAGTGGTAGAGCACTAATCTAGCATGTGTGAGCCACACATGTATGAGCACCACATAAAAATAAATAAATGAAATAAAGTTATTGTGTCCATCTATGACTAAAAAAAAAAAAAAAAAAAAAAAACCCC
>NW_026000243.1:7548272-7559422 GCF_001458135.2 Marmota marmota marmota | reverse complement strand
AAAAAAAAAAAAAAAAAAAAAAAAAAAAAAAAATCCCAGGCATCGTATGTACAAATGTACATGAAGAAGAACTTCTTGTGGACCACCTCATCCAAGTTTCCAACTGACAGCTAGATAAGCATGTTAACTGAGCCACATTGGAGGTAAACAGCCATCTCCAGTTGAGCTGCTTTAACTGAGGCAGTGTGGCAAAGATCAGCTGTCCAAACTGATTCCTGCTCAAATGAAATACTTGTGAATAAAACTAAGAACTGTTAAGCCAATAAGTTACAGGGTTATTTGGGTTACATTGCAATATATGACAGAACAATATATGACAGAACAATTTGAACAAATACTTCACAAGGGAAGATACACAAATGGTCTGTAAGGACTTGAAAAGTATGACATCATCAGTCATCAGGGAAATATAAATTAAAACCACAAGAAATATCAATACACACCCATTAGTATGGCTAAAATTAAAAAGATTGACCCATACCAAGAGTGGTGAGAATGTGGAGTAACTGGAACTCTCATACTTTGCTGATGGCAATGTTAAATTAAATAAAAATAGTTGGGCAATTTTTTTTAGAGTTAAACATGCCCTATGACCCAGTAAGTTTACTCCTAAGTATTTATGCAAGAGAAATAAAAACATATGTCCACCAAAAACTTGTACAAGAACATTCCTAGCAGCTTTTATCATAATAGCCCACTGGATACAACCCAAATGTCTATCAACCAGAGAATGGATAAACAGATTGTGGTATATTTACAGAATGGTAAATACAATAAAAAGGAAAGAACTATTGATACAAGCAACAGTGTTGATGAACCTCAAAAATATGTTGAGAGGAAGAGTCAAACACAGAAGACTTTAAAAGTGATGGTCAAAGTTAGGCAGAACAAATCTACTAAGCCATAAAGACATGATTCTATTCCTAAGTAATCTGGTTTCTAGAGCTGGTGATTTTAATAATGATGCTATATGTGTAAGTCTATGGATTAAAAACTTTGACATAATAAAGAAAATTATTTAATTGTATGCAAGGTGAAATTCTGGGAAACAAAGAATAATGAAGAGGTAGTACAACTGAGGAGCAGTAAAAATAGGACTTTTAGTTTTTATTCTATATATAATTATCTCAAAAATATTTAAAAGGTCACATATAACATTTAAAAATATTTTATTGGGTATAATTTACCTAGAGTAAAATGCACATATCATAGGTATATACTCTGATGAGTTTTGTAACAAGTACACATGTAACCCAAATAACCCTGTAACAAACACCCAGATCAAGATATACAACCATTGAATGACCACAAACATCAATTTCATTACTGTTAAGAGACAACCACTGTTCTGTGTGACAGAACAAAACCGAATATTATTAAAAAAGAATGTAACACAATCTAACACTCAACAATATACAAATTCATTAAATGTGGCATTAAATGAAAGATTATTCTGCAATAAAAACAGAAATATATGGTTCATACCAGGAGAAAGCCATAAATAGAAGCAAAAACAGAAATGATGGAAATTTTGGAAAACAACTTTAAAACAACTATGGTAAGTATTTAAGTATATACTCAAGGAGGGGAAAACACAAACATGATGAGGAGCAGAACAGAAGATGTTAAAAAGAGATGAAAGCAGAACTCAGAGAGATGAAAATGATATTATCTGAAGAAATATATATATATATTAGATAGTTTGGCAACCAATTTGAAACTGCAGAAGAACAAATCAGTGGGCTTGAAGACATAGCAATAGAAAGCATCTAAAATTAAGTGCAGACAACAAAAGACTGACAAACCAAAAAGAATATCTAATACCCATGGGATAATATCAAGGCTGTTAAACATGTCCTAGAAAAAGAGAGGGGAGATATATGAAGAAATAATAGCTAAAAATGCATCCAAATTTAATGATGATTATAAACCCAGAGGTTAATAAAGCTCAGTGAAACCCAAGCAGAATAAATATAAAGAAAACCATGCTAAAATTCATCATAATCACATTGCTGAAAGCCAAAGATAAAATGAAAATCTTAAAAGCAGCCAGAGTAATAAAGACAAGCATGACAACAGACTTCTTATGAGAAAATATGCAAATCCAAAGAAGATAGACAAATACCTTAAAATGGTGACCGAAAGAACTGTACTCACAGAATTGGATTCTCAGGAAAGTTATCTTTCAGAAATGAAGAATAAATTTTAAAAAATTTAAAAGTTTATACCAGTATAAGCTGAAGGAATCCATCAACTATAGACTTGTACTATTAAAATATTAAAGAACATATATTGTTGGTGGGACTGCAAATTAGTGCAACTACTCTAGAAAGCAGTGTGGAGATTCCTCAGAAAACTAGGAATGGAACCACCATAGGACCCTACAATCCCACTCCTTGTTATATATCCAAAAGATTTAAAATCAGCATGCTATAGTAATGTAGCCACACTAATGTTTATAGCAGCACAATTCACAGTAAACAAGCTACAAAGCCAACCTACCTGCCCTTTAACAGGTGAATAAATGTAAGAAGGTATGTACTCACAATAGAGTATTACTTAGCCATTGAGAGTGTTTTAGTCAGCTTTTTTGCTGCTGCAACTAAAAGACTCAACCAGACAACTGTAGAGGAGAAAAAGTTTATTTGAGAGCTCATGGTTTCAGAGGTCCTAGTCCATAGAAAGCTGGCTTCATTCCCCAGGAGCTCCAGGTGAGGCTGAACATCAAGTCAGAAGAGTGTGGCAGAGGGAAGCCACTCACAAGATGATCAGGAAACTGAGAGAGATACAGTTGCCAGATACAAATATATACCCCAAAGCCACTCCCCAATTCCCACCTCCTTCAGCCCCACCCTACCACTTCAGTTACCAGTTAATCCCTATCAGGGATTAATTCACTGATTGGGTGAAGACTCTTACAACCCAATAATTTCTCCTCTGAACCTTCTTGCATTGTCTCACATTGTGAGCCTTTAGGGGACATCTCACATCCAAATCATAACAGAAGTACATGAAAAATAAGCCCCAGGGCATTTCCCCTGTTTGCATCTGTTCCTCCATCTGCCTTCCTGCCACGCTGTATTGGAGCTTTATAAGGAACTCTCACCTGACTGAGAATGCCTGACCCCAGTACAATAGGCCCCAGGAACTTCCCTCCCTGCTCTCCTGTCCCACCCCCAGTGAGCCCACCAGAAGTGGCTGACCAACTCATCCCATGACCTGGCTCATTGGTGGCCCATTGCCATTTTTCTCCCCCAAAACTGTGCCCTTCCATTGCTTAATAAAAGTAGTATCATTGATCAGTTGAAGTCTGTTCCTGATTGGGTTATTTTTTGCTTTCAGCCATAAAGAATGACTTTATGGCATTTTCCAGTACATGAATGAAACCTCAGAACTTCATGCTAAATTGAAATAAGCCAGTCCCAAAAAATCAAATTTTGAATGTTTTCTCTGATATGCAGAAGCTAACCCAAAATAAGGGGAGTAATTGGTATGTTACTATTTTGATTGTGGGACTGTATTTTGTATCCATATATAAGTTAACACTAGTCAAATTATATACTTCAAATATGTGCAGTTATTCCATATAAACTATACCTCGGTAGAGATATGTTATAAAAATATTAAGAAAGACTCTTACATTCTAAGTAAAAATTAGACTGATAGATTAGATTTAAAAAACAAGACATGCCTATATTTTGTCTACAAGAAACCCACATTATATTATATGTACAATGACAAAGATACTAACACAAAGAGGATGCAAAAAAAACCATGTAAAAAAGTAATCTGTATGACATAACCATATTTATGTAGGTTTGTCTCTGTATCCTCTATTCTGTACCATTGGTCTACAAGTCTATTTTGGTGCCAATACAATGCCATTTTTATTACTAAAGCTCTGTAGTATAGTTTAAGTTCTGGTATTGTGATGCCTCCTGCTTCACTTTTCTTGCAAACAATTGCTTTAGCTCTTCTGGGTCTCTTATTTTTCCAAATAAATTTCATGATTGCTTTTTTTATTTCTATGAAGACTGTCATTGGGATTTTAATAGAAATTGCATTAATCTCTATAACGCTTTTGGTAGCATGGCCATTTTGACAATATCAATTTTGTCTATCCAGGAGCATGGGAGATCTTTCCATCTTCTGAAGTTTTCTTCAATTTCTTTCTTTAGTGATCTATAGTTTTCATTGTAGAGGTCTTTTACCTCTTTTGTTAGATTGATTCCCAGGTTGTTGGGGGATTTTTTGTTTGTTTTGTTTTGGTTTGGTTTTTTGTTTTGTTTTGTTTTGTTTTGTTTTTTTGAGGCTATTGTGAATTAGTTTTCCTAATTTCTCTTTCAGTGGATTCATCATTGATGTATAGGAATGTGTTTGATTTATGATTGTTGATTTTTATATCCTGCTACTTTGCTGAATTCATCTATTAGTTCTAGAAGTTTTCTGGTGGAAGTTTTTGGATTTTTTAGATATAGAATCATGTCATCAGCGAATAGTGATAGTCTGAGTTCTTCTTTACCTATTTGTAACCCTTTAATTTCTTTCTTTTGTCTAATTGCTCTGGCTAGAGTTTCAAGGATGATGTTGAATAGAAGCAGTGGAAAAGGACATCCTTGTCTTGTTCCAGTTTTTAGCGGGGATGCTTTCAATTTTTCTCCATTTAGAATAATGATATCCTTGGGTTTAGTGTATATAGTTTTTACAGTGTTGAGGTATATCCCTTCTATCCCTGGTTTTTCTAGTGTTTGTGCCAAAAACATTCACTGGAGAAAATATAGCCTATTCAACAAATGGTGTTGGCAAAACTGGAAATCCATATGTAGCAAAATGAAATTAAACCTTGCACAAAAATCAACTCAAAGTGGATCAAAGATTTAGGCAGTAGAACAGAGACCCTGCACCTCATAGAAGAATAAATAGGCCCAAATCTTTACCACATTAGACTAGGATCTGACTTCCTTAACAAGACTCCTAAAGCGCAAGAAGTAAAATCAAGAATTAATAAATGGGATTGATTCAAATTAAAAAGATTTTTCTCAGCAAAGGAAACAATTAATAAAGTGTTGAGAGAGCCTACAGATTGGAAGAAAATCTTCACCACATGCATCTCCGATAAAGCATTAATCTTTAGGATATATAAAGAACTCAAAAAACTTAACACCAAAAAACAAACAAACAAAATAACCCAATCAATAAGTGGGCTAAGAAACTGAACAGACACTTCACAGAAGAAGAAATACAGTTGATTAACAAATATATGAAAAAGTGTTCAACATGTGTAGCAATTAGAGAAATGCAAATCAAAACTACTCTAAGATTTCATCTCACTCCTGTCAGAATGGCAATCATCAAGAATACAGGCAACAATAAATATTGGTGAGGATGTGGGGAAAAAAGTACACTCATACATTGCTTGTAGGACTGCAAATTGGTGCAACCACTATGGAAAGCAATATGAAGATTCCTCAGAAAATTGGGAATGGAACCACCATTTGATCCAGCTATCCCACTCCTTGGTTTATATCCAAAGGATTTAAAATCAGTATACTATAGTGACACAGCCACACCAATGTTTATAGCAGCTCAATTCATAATAGCTAGACTATGGAACCAACCTAGGTGTCCTTCAATAGATGAATGGATAAAGAAAATGTGGTATATATACTCAATGGAATATTAATCAGATTTAAACAAGAGTAAAAGTATAGCATTTGCCAATAAATGGTTGGAGTTGGAGAATATTATGCTAAGCAAAATAAACCAATCCCACAAAACCAAAAGCTTAATATTTTCTCTAATATGCAGATACTAATTCACCAATAAGTCAGGAGGCCCTAGGGAAGAATAGCATTATCTTAGATTATGCTTAGGTAGAGGCAAGTTATGGGAGGGAAGTGGAGGAGATGGGAGGATAGGAAAGATAGTAGAATGAAAAAGACATGTATGTATATATGTGACTACATGACCAATATGATTCTGCAACATGTACACTTGGAAAAAAGAAATTATATTCCATCTATGTATGATATATCAAAGTGCATAAATTCATTTTACTGTCATGTATAACTAATTAAAGCAAATTTTAAAATTTTTTAAAGTAATCTGTAAAAGAAATCTGAAACATCTATGACTGATACCAATATAGACTATGGAACAAGAAATATTATCTAGAATAAAGAGAGACATTTCATAATTGAGGCCAATCCATCATGAGGGCATAATAATCCTAAAATACCTATACCTAATAATATCTAACACAGTGTCAAAATAAATGAAACAAAAAATAATAGAACCAAAATGAGAAATAGATAAGTATACAGTAATAATTAGAAATTTTCATATCTTTTTCTCAGTAATTACTTACAAGTGGAGAGCACATTTGAACAAAAGTATCAAACAGCTGACCTAATTGACATTATGGAATATTCCACCCAACAAAAGCAGAATACAAATACACACACAATATACATAAAGAAATATCATATTCTGAGTCATGAAGCAAGTCTTAATAAACTTACAGGACTTTAAATCATACAAAGTATGTTCTTTGGTCATGGCAGAACTAAAAGAGAAATCAATAACAGAAAGATTTCTGGAAAAATCCCTAAGTTACAATGAGTCCAAACTCAATCACAAGAGAAATTATATAATAGTTTGAACCAAAGTGAAAATAAAAACATATTAAAATGGATGGGATACAGTGATATCAGTATTTGGAGTCAAATTCATAAGTTAAAATATTTATATTTGAAAGAAAAGGAAAGTCTCAAATAAGTGATCTTTTTCCAGTTTGCTAAAAAAGAAATAGCAAAGTAAACACACAGCTTATATATAAATTATACCTCAGTAAGTCTAGTTCTAAAATGTTCTTATTCTGTGATCATTTTGGCGTATAGCTTGCTTCAATTCATCCTTTTTTGTTGCTTTTCTTCATGTCATAGATTTTATCAAAAATGATATTCTAAGTTAACTGTGTGATACAGCAGACAAGGGTCAAATGAGAACTTTATTCTCCTGATACCTTGAGCCTTGTGCTGAGAGCCACGGCCTAGGCTGTATGGCCCCTGGCATTTTGCCAACAGTATTGATTGACAGGCGAGGCATTACTATCCGCCTCTGCCGCAACTTTTGAGTTCTCGCACTATTTTGGAGTTCTCGTGGGGATTTCCGGGGATTCCCCGAGAGTTCCCATTGGTTGGGGAAGTGCAGGAGGAGGGATTTCCGGGAGAGATATTTCCGGCTGGGGGTTCCTGGACAAGCCTCGTGGCATTCGGGAGGATTCCCCGGGAGCTGTGTGAAGTGTTTTCCTGCAGTTTAAAAATAAAGTTTGTTCCTGCTTCAGTGGCTGGTGATTTGTGCCCAGCCAGACTGCGGCAGCCTTGTTTGGGAAGCAGATGGCAATGGACAAGAGAATACATAAAGAATTTCTGAGTCTTATGATATGAATAATAGCAATGAATGACCGTGTGTTAAGCCCTTGTACATATGTTGATCCCATGTAATACCAAGACTATGGAGAAACCTTTAGAGAAGTACAAAACAGGTTGAAAATTATGATGATCTATTATTCCCCACAAAAACTCAAACTCAGACACTATGGGCTATCACAAATGGGAAAATAAAAGGGTGCCGGGAGACTAGAGGTATGAAAAGGAAAGGCAAGAGGTTATTGTTCCCCTGTCCAGGAATCATTATTGCTCATCCCTCTCAAGCTAATGAATATATCTCCCTGCACTCATTTGGGTTCATCTCTGGCAAAAACATTTGTACCATGATGCCCAGTGGCTCTTTCTTTGCTTTTGTTTTGGGCTATGCTGCCTGGTTTCAACAGTAATCCCCTGAGAGAACAGGTGAGCGCCCACCCCAGCATTAATAAATGTCATCAGATTAATATAAAGGAATTATTTGTGTACTGATGAACTGATCAGAAAATGTCACCATCAGGGTCCTTTCCCTAAATTAAAGCTAGGTTTTACAATTATTTTTTCAAAGGTCCATTCTAAATTATGGGGCTGTAATTCCATCTTGAAGGCTATTTGTGGGTCATGCTTCACTTCTTGTGGTTTATGACTTCAACCCAGGCCCTCGATGGAATTATAACCCAACAGTCACAGAGACTGCTATTTATCATCTGTTTATTTTACAACCAAGCAGCAAGTATATTTTGATTTTATGCTCACAGAGAACACAAGAAGAAAAAGGAGATGAAGGAAGAGGAGGACGTGATGGAATAGTTCAACCAAAACTAAAGCTATGCCCGTCCAACTGTAAGGACTTCAGATAAAAACTCAATATCAGACAATAGTCCAGACATGCTATCGCCATGTCAGCAAACATCTGGGAGCATCTTCTACTTGAAATGAAGTGCTCAAATGATCTTCTCTCAGCTGGACACTACTGCAGTAGAGCTCAGATTGTGGAAAGGGAAGAAGGGGAAGCCATCAGTCTCTTCCTTCCCTTCTTTTGTCCACTGCATACTAACAAGCTCTCTTGTAGGAGTCTGCAAACAGCTGGATCAGAGATCAGGCAGGGTCACTGCATGCTCAGGCAGGTCACGTGGTTTCATCTGCGGGTCCCTGCAGTGTCCTGGGCGGGACATTCCTTGATCTCTCCATGCTGTCACCGGGCTCTGCAGTACAGTTGGCGCTGGTCCTTGGCAAACATACTAATTTGATGCATAATTAATATAACAGTGATTCAAGGCACAAAGGCTTCTGGGACTAATTAGTGACCTGAATCTCTATGGTAGCCTACATTCCATTCTTATCAGTACCGGGAAGAGCTGCAGTCTTAGAAATAATCAGTCTCCCACTTATTATTGTGACACAGCCAAGAGGCAAAGATCATCTTTCCATCCAGTGTGCAAAAATTCCATCAGTGTGTAATCACTTCCCACAGGGACTGAACTTCCCCTGGAAGAGTCTCACTGAATTAGACCCTCATGAACTTCTTACATTTCCATATGGGCCTGGGGAGATCTCAATGCAGGTGAAGAAATAAAGATAGTCAGCAAGGGCTCACTAAGCATCTACAGAATGGAAAGCATTGTTTCAAGTGTTTGGAGCTGGTTTGAAGGAAAATAAAAGCCTCAACTGTCTTTTCAAAGATCTTGCAATAATGAAACACTTGGTGACGGGAATGAATGACTTGTGTACTGCCATTTCTAATACAATCTCCCTGGGTGTCTGTGGATGCAGAACTCTGAATGCCCCAGGCATCTAACAGAGAACCTGCTTAAAATCCAGATGAGCTTACCCCAGGAACTCACAATGCAGCATTTTATTGGGTGGTACCATCTGACTTCCTGTTGCCTTTCATCCACCTCAGTAACCATCATATTTCCATCTCACTAGGTCATACCTTGTATAATCTAAACAAAGATCGGCAAACTAGGATAGTGGTACCAGTAGTGCTCAATATTTCATTAATTCAGGTATGTCTCATCCATGGATATTTTTACCCTACAATGGCTGAGCTGAATAGTTGTGACAAAGAATGACCTTTTAAGATATTTACTATTCAGCCCTTTGGGCAAAAAGTTTGTTGATCCCTGGTCTAGACCATCAAAACCTACCCAATAGGAGGGTAACCTTAGCTCCAGTCTTAGTTTGTTAGAATTCTCTGTTGGCCACAACATGAGCAAGCCTCTGCTCACGATGGCCTAATGATTAAGTATCTATGTATTTCTCTCCATATGGGCTCCTTCATAGTTTTCAAACTTTCATTTATTTAATAAACAACTTATATGGTACTTACTCTTATGACAGGTCCTATTCTAAACACCATTTGTTCAGATGCACCTCAATTTACAATGAGGCTATGTCTCAATAAACCCGTTGTAAACTGAAACTATCGTAAGTCAAAAATGTATTTAATACACCATAGCTTAGGCAAGCTTCCCTTAAATATGCTCTTGTATTAGCCTATAGCTGTGCAAAATCACCTAACACCCAAGCTATTTTATAACTAAATGTTGAAAATGTTATGCACAAATGCAGGTGGGCATTTTGTAGACATGATGGGATGTAAAAACACAAACACACTCTCCAAAAATGCTGGTGACGTGGCATACTGAAAAGGATGGCTTGTTTCCCCTCTTGACTGCATGACTGACAGGTAACTGTGGCTTTCTGTCACTGCCCAGCATTGCAAGAGGGTATCATTCTACATATTGCTATCTGGGGGGAAAAATCAAAATTCAAAATCTGGAGTATAGTGTGTACTGGATATGTATTGCTTTCATACCATCATAAAGTCAAAAAAAGTCATAAATCATCTCATTGTAGCTTTGGAACTTCCTGTAATTAAATTTACTCATTTTGTCCTTACAATCACTCCACTAGGTTCTACTATCACATGTACTTCAAAGAGTAGGAAACTAAGGCATAGATAGGTTAAGTACGTTTCAGGGTTCTTAACTGTTAAGTGAAAGCCAGGATGTGAACCAAGCACCCCACCCTTCAGTCTTTGCTCTTTCCTAGTTATGTTAATGTAAACTTTTCCCAGCACACACACATACACACACACACAAAAAAAAATGGTAACAGACATGTTAATTGTTTCACTGTTGTAACATTTAACAATGCATACATATATCAAAATATCACACTGACATGCTACACCTTGAATATATACAACTTTTGTCAATTATTCCACAATGAAGCTGAGTACAGGGAGAAAATAGGCAGTCAGCCAAGGAAGCCTTAAGTTTCTACATTGGGAAAATCAAGGTCCTTTAAAAATTCTATACTCATCCCTCTGGAGCAGCCCAGGGCAATCTTCATCCTTGCCTTCATCACAACTCTTCCAATGTGCTAGATCAGCACCACCATGTCTCTTCTCACCCCTCTTACCCAGCAGAAAGCCAATTTTAAGATCATTCCTCCTAGGATGAGCTCTCACATTCTCCTGTACACCTGGGTTCAAAGAGATGCCTGAGCCGGGTGTGGTGTCTCACACCTATAATCCCAGCAACTCAGCTAAGGCAAAAGGATCACAATTCAAAGCCAGCTTCAGCAACTTAACAAGGCTCTAAGCAACTTAGCAAGACCCTGTCTCAAAAGAAAAATAAAAAGGATTGAGATGTGGCTCAGTGGTTAAGCACCCCTGGATTCCATCCCTAGTACAAAAAAAAAAAAAAAACCAAA
>NW_026000243.1:7531277-7548249 GCF_001458135.2 Marmota marmota marmota | reverse complement strand
AGTAAAAAAAAAAAAAAAAAACCACAAGATACCCAGAAGTACTTACAGCATGTCAGTGTTAGGGAACAGCCAGATGTGAATGGTGGGAACATGAGGTTAAGGGAATAATTCTATAAAATGGGTTCACTGTGCTGACCACCACATGCTTTCTTTTCCAAGAAGCAATTTGCCTACAGCCCTGCCTTGCCTCAGGGGACAGGATATGTCACATTCCTCAGCAAACTACCTGTTCACTGCAGGAAAAATGCAGTCCAAAATAATGTTGATAAAAGGAACCCAAGTTACCCTGAAGGAGGAGACTTTTGTGACCAGATCCTGAAACTCTGGGAGGTAAGGATAGTTCCTCCTAACCATAAAATCTGTAAGAATGTATGGCTAAGAATCCAATTAGAACCAGTCAACATGGGCCAAGGTGACTTAGAGTTGCCATGATAGTGGGGACTTGAAAGTCTGATGTCACCCTACTGTCAGTCAAAAGTCAAAAAGTGGACCTGGGTGGGACTCTCTGGAAACTTCACTGGGATCCCCAATAAAACTGGAGTTCAGGAGACACATTGTCCCTCTCCTCTCTGAGAAGAGGACCTACTCTCTCCCTCGAGTGTGTCCCATTTCCCTTTTTCCTATCCCTTCAATAAACTCATTCCTGTTATTCTGAGCAACATGTCTAAAATCTTCCTGAGCTGACTGCAAGAATCAGGGTTTGAAGGGAAGTTCTTAGTGCCTCAGTTTCTCTGAGGATCCTAGCTCTGTAACATCAGTCTGAGAGTGTCCACAGAGATTTTAGTGAGAAGCATTCCTTTCTCAATCTGGGTGACTGTATATTCCTAAGATGAATGAAACAATAGTACTCACCTAGTGGCCCTTTGAGAATCTTACCAGGTTCCTGTTAAATGGTGGCATCTAACCCTCCTTTCCTTGAAACTAGGTGTCCAGTGCCTCAGCTATAACTAGCAGAACATTGAGGAAAAGGCATGGTCTGGCTTCAAAGGTTAGGCCCCAAAGGAATGCTACTTCCACCTTGAGAGTTGAGACCCTGTGCTACCATGAAGAGAGTCTGACTGCCATGGGGTGCCCATAAGTGTGAGGAAGCACAAACCAGCCCATGCAGAAAGATGACACTGAGGGGACTCCAGGCTACATGCAATGGAAAGAAGTGCTTGGGCAGCCCCCACCTGCTCCAGCCACTCCTATGTTCCAGTGTCAACCACCATCTGATTACAGGCATAACAGGACCCCAAGCAAAAATCACCAAGCCTTTCTCTAATCTCTGACCTGCAAAACCCACAACAGATAGTAAGATGGTTGTTCCTGTTTTTAGCCACTAAATATTGGGATAATTTGTTATGTAGCAAAGTTAACCATGACAGGTCTTAGCACTGATCCTTAATCTGAAGAGGTGATCTCTGACCCCATGAGATCTGGTGGGGGGGGATCTCTAACCCCAGAGATCTGAAGGAAAGGTCAGAGAAAGATTCTTTCTTGAGATCAAAGTTTGAGACTGAAAACAAAGTCAATATGATAGCTCATACTTAAAAATATATACTTTAGTGTTTTTCAATATTATCCCAATAATTTATTTTTATTAGAGATACATACTGTTATGGATTGAATTGTTAACCCCAGTTGTGACTGTATCAGAGGATAAGGTCTTTAGGAGGAGACCAAGGATAAATGAGATCATAAGAGTGGGGCTCTAATTTAGTAGAACTATGGCCTTATAAAATGAGGAGGATTCTCTGTCTTCATGCTCCCTCTCCTCCCCGCTTCTCCCCCTCCTCTCTTTCCACCATGTTACAGAGCGGGGAGGTGGAGAGTTCTCAAATAATAAAAGGTAGACATCAATTTAGGATATGGTGAGAGCTAGTCATCCACAAGCCAAAAGAGTCTTCACCAAAACTGATTTGGGACTTCAGCCTCCAAAACTGTAAGAAATAAATTCTGTTGTTTAAGCCACCCAGGTTATGATATTTTCTTATAGCAAACCAAGCTAATGTCTATTTATTGACATATTAAATATATACATATACACATATGTAACAATAAAAATAGTTTGTATCTTAATGAATTAATTGTAAGCATGCCCATTTTCTTTTCCAAAAATCACGAAAGACAAACGATTATACCAATATGTGTCAAATGAACAAATTTAGGGTTTTCATATATATTTGCAGTAATACTTGGAGGAAAGTAATTGCTTTATCCTATCAATCATGGCATCATAATTGAAGTCAATTGTAAATGTAATCACAGAAGTTCAGATAGGAACTTAAGTTTCGTCCAGCTTAATCTAAAGATCAAGGTCTCTTTTATATCCTTCTCCAAATTGGCATGGGAATATATCCAGCCTGCATCTTTATGTACTACCTCAAAACGAAATGTCCAGCATATTACTTTCTTTTGGTATAAGTATGGGTGCACAGAAATGGACACTCTCATGCTTCTTTTTTATAAATTGATACAACTTTTTCAGAAGGGGATTTTATTATGATGCTCAATGGTATTTAAAAAGTTTATGCTCCTAAATCTCTGCTTAAGCAATAACCTAAAACACAGAGAAAATTTTCTATGTTGCCATATTGCCAGTGATAATATTTGTCATATGGAAAAATTGGAAAAACCAAAATGTTCAAGGGTAGGAAAATGGTCCAATGAATTATTCATGAATTATTGTTCTATTGCATCTTTTGCGTGGTATAGATGTATAAATAAAGATTTAAAGAAAATATATAAATACATACATTTGTGAAATGAGCAGAATATCAACAAACTCTGGAACATTCAGTTAACTCTGGGTACATGTTTTTACTTGACAAAGAAACAACCCAAACTCAGTTGGGAAAATTCAGTCACTAGAGAGTCATGTGGTCATGAAGTCATAAAATCTGGAAGCTTCTATCAGTCACCTATTTAATTATTACATGATTCAAATGGTTAAAGAAATCTGCCTTCTTATAACCTCCCTCCACTCTCACCAGGTCTGGCAAATGAGGTGACCAGAACAAAAACGTCAAAAACTATATTGCAATGTGTAAGATATTATGATGTTAGCAGTTCTCAAATAATAAAAGGCAGACATCATGTCCCAATCACTGATGTATTACAGATATACCAGATTATTTTTGAGTTATGTTTTCATTTTGGCATTTCAGGAGAGAGTTTTGTTTGCTCTTCTCTGAACCTGCCTTCTTCATCTGGAATATACTTTTGTGGTTTAGCACTGGAAACACTGTCCAGTATTTCTCACTACTTGAATCTAAAATATCCTTCCTCATAATTGATGTCAAATGATTGTTTTCTCCCTTCTCATGGTATGTTTCTGGATTTTGTTTTCCACTGCTGACTGATATTTTTCCTTGAGTTATGACAGGTGGAAGCCAAACACATATTGCCAAGTGAAGTGTGGTCAGCATCAGCCAGGGGTGGGGGTGGGAAAGGCTTGTTCTTTGGGATGCCGACTATGTCATGGGATTATTATCAGAGTGATTCACATATATTTATGTGGAAGCTGGAGCTGAAGAGAATCAGAAGGGATGGGATGTGAGGCTGCTTGTTCATTGCCTTGCTTCCTGGGGACTGTGGGCTTGGTCTGTTTTGCTGTCCGGGGTGTTTTGGGGGCATGATTCAATGTGGGTGTACACTTTGGATACTGGAGCTCAGGCTATTATTCTGCATCTACTTTTAAAGCTATATGTTAGAAATTTCCTGGTCATTCATTTTTGTGAGTATAAATTGGGAGCAACATAAAGGAATCCATTTAGGGTAGGATAATTACTTGATACAATATAAGGCTTGGTTTAGTGACAGTTCATATCAAAAACAGTTGAAAGTTTCAGTTGACTAAACTTTAAGGGAAATTTTGAAGGTAATGGTTTTCTTCTTTATCTTGATAAGGAGATGGATTACACAAGTATATGAATTCTCAAAATTGAGAAGACTGAAAATTCATTTTATCTCAAATAATGAAATCTAGAATATACATGTTGAAGCAGAGAGAATTATGCTTATATATTTAATTACACTGAAATTTGTCAAAAATAAGATATATTGATCATGGGTGGAGATCTGAATACACATATATGGATCATGAACATGTACACTAAAATATTAGCAGTATAATAAAATTGATAGTTTCCTGCAGTGATGTGCCCCAGTTTGCTCACATGAGCTTTGGAAGCTGATTCTGCACAGATATTTTCCAAATCACATTGACAGCTTAAAATTGTTGGTGGTGGAAACATCCACACCAAAGAAATTAGCAAATGATACAAATCAGAATTTGTATTATTTCTCCCCGAGCCCCTGGAACATCAACTTACCAACACACCACTGGGTCTGTGAGCTGTTCTTTGTAAACTTCTTTAAACTTTCCTGTGTGTTTGCAAATTTCGCATAACAAAATCCTGGCAAAGGAGAATGACTCAGTATGCTTTCATTGATGAAAACATAAATCAATAGTCAATGTTTAGACTTGACTTCCAGCTTGGATTTAGTAGGTATCCTCAAAGATTTCCTCCCACTGGAATTGGTGGAGAACAATGTATCACAAAATTGTGCTTTTAAAAAGTATGTGGAGAGTCCTAGAGAGGAAAAGGACTAGAAGAATGCATATTCCTTAGGGAAAGAGCACACACAAAGCAATAAGGGTGCTGGGTGTTTTTGTCCCTAGGGGCATTTGCTGAGGTCCTCCCTGTCTGAGGAGTAGGCTTCCCTTCCCATAAGTAGAAAAGAAAGGAAATCTGAAGTTTACACATTTTTGCATGCTAGTATCCCAGAGCGGTCCCTGATGCATGGCTGGCTTTCTTCATGGGACATTTTTTGCATCTAGGGGTTGCACAGGACACTGGGAGGCTGAATTGACATGAAAGAGTAACATCTCCCAGAGCCTCAGATTTCCTAGAAGCCAAAGTCACACTAGAGGGAAGGACTTACAACCAACTCAACAGGGTCTCCAGCAGAACACTTGGCAGATTTTATTTAGATCAAGTGATGCAGAGGCTAAATAATTCAATTTCCAGGACAGAGATGACAGACACAATAGGACCTTGGTCCAAAGCCCAGAGGCTGGGCCAGAAAAGGAGCTGGTCCAAGAGGGCAGAGTCAATCTATCTCTACTATAGTTTGGATATTGAATATTCCCCTCAAAAGCTCATGTGCTGAAGGCCAGCCTATGGCACTGCTGGGAGATGGTGGGGCCTTTAGAAAGAGGGGTCTAGTGGAAGGAAGTTAGGTTATTGGGGACATGAACTTGAAAGGGATACTAGAATCTGGGCCCTTCTCTCCTTCTCTCTCCTCTTTCTTTCTCGTTTTTGTTTTTATTTTTTCTTCCTGGCCTCTTTGGGGTGAACAGGCCTTCTCTTTCACATCTCTTGCCCTGATGTACTATGCTGCCACAGGCCCAAAACAACAGAGTCTAGCAACCCTGGAAACTGAAACTGTGAGGCAAAATAATCTTTCTTCCTTTTCATTATCTCAGTTATTTTGTCACAGCAACAGAAATCCAGATAACATACCCCGATCTTCCATTCTTTAGGAGCCAAAGTCCAAGTCCTATTATAGAAGGTCAATAAGAACCAGGTCTCAGGCTGGGGATGTGGCTCAAGCGGTAGCGCGCTCGCCTGGCATGCATGCGGCCCGGGTTCGATCCTCAGCACCACATACAAAAACAAAGATGTTGTGCCCACCGAAAAACCAAAAAATAAATATTGAAATTCTCTCTCTCTCCTCTCTCTCTCTCTCTCTCTCTCTCTTAAAAAAAAAAAAAAAAAAAAAGAACCAGGTCTCACCCCAGAGACAGTTGAAAACAAAGTGAATCAAGTCCAACTGCAACTCCAGCTGTGGCCTTGTTTACTTTCTCATGGCATCTTAGTGACCAACTTCTAGTACCATCATCCTTTCTGGGGAAAGAACAAACTCTTTCTGTGGATAAGAACAGCAACCTCAGTCTGTGTGGTTCTTTTATACATAGAGTTTGGCAAGCCACTGTAAGTAAAGAGATGTAATAGGGGTAGGGAAATGTGGCAAATAAGTGAGAGGAATAAAACATGATAAGGCAGAGCCACAAAATGTCCAAGAGTTAGAATAAGCAATGAAAGACTTTGAAAATAATTTGAGAGAAAACAGAAAAAAAAGATGGAAAGGTGAAAATTTTCAACAGATGATTGAAAATCAGTGAAAGAAAAAAAAATAGACATTCTAGAACTGTCATATCTGAAAGCAAGAAGTCGCTGGATTTGAGAGTAGGTTAGATATAAGAGAGCAAGTCACTGAGTTTGAAGGTGTGTGTGTGTGCGTGCGTGTGTGCGCGCAAACAGAAGACAGATGATCAGAGTAGAAAAGACACACACAACACAGGCATAGAGTCTAACAAATGTAACTGGTATCGTAAGGAGGCAAGGAAATAGAGAATGAAAAGAAGTCATGAAAGTCCTTGCAGGTTCTAGAGAAAGAAGCATTATTCTTGGAGTGAGATGCTCCTATTGTGTTCATTTCATTATTGATTATGATCTTGAGAAAAAAAATCTTTTATCTCCTATGATCTTTCTCTTTTCTTGGCTATAAAATTGAACTAGTAACACTAATTTCTCAGAACTGTCATAGACATTCATCTATATCAGATAAAACCATATAAGTTGAAAATTTCCAAATTATCATTCTTATCTTCATTATTGTCTCTTTGCTATGTTACTCTAGTAGGCCAGTTAACAATTTTCACCACTAGCACCCACCAGGCTGAAATTATCAATTGGTAAAGATGAAAATCAGATTTCCATCTAGGTGGTATCTCTTCTTTATTCTAAAAGTTTTCTGTATTTTTTTTTTTGCTTAAGTCCTTGTATTTTCCCCATTTCTGTAATAGTGCCTATTCCAGAGATCACTGAAATAGTCAAGTCAAAGGCAGGACAAAGTCTTTCTCTTCTGAGATTATTTCCTGGGACCTAAAGTTCTAGGGAGGAGAAAGAACACAAGAGACAGAGTGGGAAGTATGCCTCTAAATTGAGTTAGGGAGGGTTAATGCATTTAAATTCTTGAATTATTTCATCTCCAGTCTCATAAGAACTGAGTGAAAATACAGAATTAGATCAGGAAGGGTGGACCCATAAGACTGACCAAATAACATGTAATTGTGAGCATATACGTATATTTATAGGCATACATATTTTAAGAGTGTTAATGGAAGACAAGTCTGGGGAGCATGATTTCTAATGGAAGATTTGTTACCATAGAAACCAAACCTTCCAGTTTACTGATTCTGAGCTATCCTATAGAATTCTACACAAGTCTCCAGGTCAACTTTTACTGTTTTGTCATATTTGTTATTGTTTTTACCAAAAAAAAAAAAGCAAGACATGAATGAAGGATAGAAATTGAGTAAGTGGGAATAGGAAAAGAAAAGGATGGGGGGGGGGAGAATGAAAGCAGCAGTATATTAGTCTGCTTGGGTTCCTGTAACAAAATATTACAGACTGGGTGGCTTTAACAATAGAAATTTATTTCCTCAGAGTTCTGGAAGCTGGAAGTCTGAGATGAGGGTACCATCAGGTCTGGTTTTTCCTGCAGCCTCCTTTACAGGCTTGCTGTCCTCACATGGCCCTTCCTCTGAGCATAGGCATTCCTGGTGCTTCTTTCTCTTCTACTAAATACCCTGTCATGTTGGATTGGGGTCCTACTGTTATGATTTTATTTAACATTATTTAACCTCTTTATTATAAAGCCTATTTAAAGATCCTGTCTCTGAATACTGTCACATTGGGAGTTAAAGCTTCAACATATAATTTTTGAGAGGGTACACTTCAGTCTGAAATCAGCAAAGAGAAATAGTCTTGAATATTAGTTAAGGTAAATGCTTTCCCATGTCTATATCAGTACCACATTGCCCAACTCAGCAAAATAGAAAACTACAGACCTTTCTTCCATTTATTGAGCATTGGGGGGACTATCTTTGTTAGCTTTGCCAGGTTAGGTGCACTGGCTTGGGGTCCTGAGTCTTTCTTTTCATCACCTTTCTCATGATTTGCTCTCTGTCCTTCCCTAATATCCTATCATCAGAAAAATTGAGGCTTATTCTGGAGATGTCTCCAAAGTAAAACTATGCAACTTTGGGTGACCCAATTGCTGGAAGGGAGCCACCAGACACCTGCTTGGGACATCAAGTTCCTGCAGGGGTGGGATGCTTAGTGTCTCTGGCTGGATTCCCTCTCCAGAACAAACCTCACCCATTCCTCCTGGTGTACTTGAAATAGTACCTTCACCCAAGTGAATCCAGCAAGTGCTTATCACAGATGAGGCTATGGATACTGTAGTGAAAACATCTTAGATGCTGTTCTCAGGGAACTCACAGTCCGGTAAGGAAGATCGGAAACAAGGAGAAGCACTAGTGAAAACTCATAGGTAATAGAATCAGGGAACACCTCGTGGAGAATTAACCTTTGTGCAAGACATTGAATAACAACCAGGAAATTGGAGAAAAGATAAAGTGTGGAGTGGAGGGGAAGAGGTGTCAAGGAGGCAAGTTATTTCACTCAAATGAAAAACATGAGTAAAGTCACAGAAGCATAGATATAATTGCAATTTTCAAAGATAAATGAGAGCTCTGCCACCATTAAACCAGAGGTTCTCAAGCTTTTTCTACATTGAGATGAACTGGAGGGCTGGTTAACATACAGGTGGTTGGGCTCCACCCTAGATTTCCCAATTCCAGAGGTCTGGAGTGGGACCCAAGAAGTTGCATTTCTAACAAGCTCCCGGGTGATGCTGATGTTGTTGATCTAAGGACCACACTTTGAGAACAACTAGATTAAAAATAGTGAGGGATGTAGTGATAGATCAAGCCAGAGCAATGAAGGGTGATGTCATTGTGCACTGACAGTTTGAAGGGTAATTATAAGGTGGAAGGAAAGTTTGACAGCTGCAGATGTGACTGGGGGCAAGTTCTGAGGCTGTTCTAATTGTGCAGCTGAGAAGAATAAGGACCTCTCCTGGAATTTTCTCCTCAGCATAAATAGGAAGTTAAAGATGCAAGTGACATTCCAGAAGCAGATTAATTTCTCTTGATGAGAAGTTGAACATGAAAAAAGGTGAAGATCACTTTATGGTTTCTTCTTAAGAAACTGAATGTATTTTGAAACATTCCAGAAAAAAAGTGCTGAGGAAAACTATCCGGAGAGAAAGTGTGGTTCTGGTTCTGGTCCTTGAGATGGGCTTCGGTTACCCAGGGAACAAGTGTGTGGTAATGAGCAGTTGGTCACTGGACAAGTTGGGTTGGAGTTCCTCAGAGACATGAGGCTAAAGATAAAATTGGGTATGAAAAGAAACTAAAGCTGAAAACAGAACCTGAGGACGACCAAGAAAGGTAAGGAGGTCCACTGAAGTATCCTGGATGAAGAGAGAGGTGAGATGGGGTTGAGAAAGAAGGCTTTCTATGAAGCCCGGAAGATACCTGGGAGAGGAGAAGGTACCCAAGAAGAAGTTTCAAAACAGTTTTGTTTGGTAACTGATAATTTGGATTTTTCTGTTTATTTTTCTCCCAAAAATATTTATTGAGTGCCAAAAATATACCCTGTCTTAGTCCACTCTATGTTAATATAACAAAATACCTGAGGTTGAGTACTTATATAGAAGTGTGGTTGTTTCTAGTTCCAGAGTCTCAAAAGTCCAAGAACATGGCCCTGGCATAAAGCAAGGACCTTCTTGTTGCATCATAACATGATAGCAGGCGTTATATGATAACACAGAGCAAGGGTAACAGCTTGGGTCTTTCTTCCTCTTCCCATAAAACCACTGTTTTAATCAGTCATTTTGCTGCTGCGACCAAAACACCTGACAAGAACAATTAGAGGAGCAAACGTTTATTTTGGACCTCTTGGTTTCAAATGTCTCCAGACAGTCAGACACTTAGTCTATAGATAGCCAAATTCATTCTTCAGGGCTTGAGGTGAGGCGGAACATCATGGCAGAAGAATGTAGTGGAGGGAAGTGGCTCAAGACATCACACCAGGAAGCAGAGAGCAAGAGTGCTCCATTCATCAAGGACAAAATATATACCCAAAATAATGCCCTCAGGGACCCTCCTCCTCCAGCTACACCCTACCTGCCTTCAGTTACCATTTAGTCCATCCCTATCAGGGGATTAAATCGCTGATCGGGTTAAAGCTCTCAGAACCCAGTCATTTCTCCTATAAACCTTACATTGTCTCACACTTGAGCTTTTTGGAGACACCACACATCCAAACCTTAATAACTACTAATGTCAATATGGGAGGCCCGTATTGATGACCTCATCCAGTCCTAATGACTTTCCAAAGATCCTACCCCCAAATAGCATTAATATATGAACTTGGGGATTAATTTTTCAAACTATGAACATTCAGGGGACACATTCAAACCATAGTATCCACTAGGCTAGACACTGAAGGCAGAGCAGTGATCAAAGATGAAATGGCCTCTACTTCCACAGAGTTTGCAGGGTGGTCTTAGAGCTGAGGACTGGACTAGTAAAGAGTCATTATAGCTGAGAATGAAATGAACATGGTGTCATGAGGGAGGAATAACAGGAGAGGAGGTTATGTTGCAGAAATGGCATGTAACTGAAGCTTGACAGAGGAGGTAGACAAAAGGAGGCAGAGTCAGGTAATCACACACATATCCTACCAGGGGACAGGAACAGGGATAGGGAAAGCAGTTTGAGTTGAGGCTGGTAAGACAGGCAGTAAAGACAGGGGCCCTGACTTAAAACATTGTTAGAACTCCTCTGATGTAGAAATGTGTGCCATGGGCTACTCAAGACCATCCACCTTGCTGCTTTACACAAACTTGGTTTTGATCAAAACTGAAATTTGAAATCGACAATTCACCTCTTTCACTAAATTTGGCTCTGAATTACTATTGGATTTCTATAACATTCCAAACTATCCCTGAAGGACTAAGACTTGCTATGATTGAAGAGTGTGTGTGTGTGTGGTGTGTGTGTGTGTGTGTATATATATACATATATGTATGTGTGTGTATGAGATGTATGTATCTCCATTCCTGCCTGGGGCTCAGAAAGCAATTTCCAAGGAGAATTTCTAAAGCTGTTTTGAGCATTATATAGCCCCTTGAGATGATGGATTTGTTCCAAACACATAACAGAATTCTATACATCCTAATGAAAGTTCACAGCAGTAATACCACTCTTTGTCCACCGCCTACATGCCTTGCACTTCTGGGGTCTACAGGGCACATCAAGGAGTAGAAGGCCTGAGCTTTTGCTCTCATTATGTTCACAGTCTCACTGAAAAATTGGTCCTGCCAGAGGGAAAAAAAATATGGCAGTCCCTCCATTCTATTATTAAAATCTTTCTACATATGGGTTCACAATCTTACCTGGAACAGTGAGTAATAGTAAGATTCTTGGGAGCTCAACAGACCAGGGTTCAAGTCCCATCCTTCCCTTGCCAGTAGTATGACCTTGGGCTAATGGCTTAAAGGCTGAGTCTCTTTTCTGTGATGAGGATAATAATACCTACTTCATAAGGCTGCCATGAAGATTAAATGTATATGAGGCACTTAGTATTTTACCCAGAACAAAGGTTGAGTTTTCATTACTATCCCAACAGAGCGAACTGAGACCGTATAAAGTGCACCAGATGGGCTGCAGACTCTGGGGAAGTTGGTTAGGCTCCTCCAGCTCCCTGCCAGCCAGAAGAAGAATGGGGCTGCTACACCTTTCAAACCACCCGCTGCCTCCACTCTACAGGGCTCTGCCAGATGTGGGATGACTCCCATTTCCCCAGTGATCTGCTACCTCATAGACACTGCATTTCTATACCATTTTACAAGGCAATTATGCAGCTGCAGGCTGCTCAAGGCCAGTAAATTGCTAGAATTGTAGAATTTGACTCTTGCTACTTTCCTGACAAGCCACAGGTTTTTACTGCTTCACCTCAACTTGGCTGTCCCCTCAGACCTTTTCACACCCCAGGAGTGTCAGGATTTAAGGTCAGCTCCTAGGGCTTCAAGAGCCACCTTTGTTTTCCTTCCATCCCACCTGGCAGCTTTGCAGGACCGGAATGGGTAATGTTTCAGGAAACCCCTGAGGAGGCAGCCTCCAGGTTCCCATGGATACATTAAAAGAGGTAAAAGAAAGTGCCAAGTTGGTTCGGTCACTGCAGCCCAGTCAGGGGTGGAAAGAAGCTGTGCCTTGCTGTACAAGTGTTTCCATTCAGCATGAGTCACCAGCTCACAAGTTGGCAACTTGGACCCTGGAACAACTTGGCAAATGGAAAACTAAAGGGATTGTTCATGCTGTGTATTTGTATCCCCACTATCATGCCTTAAATACCACCTCCCTCCACCACCCAGCCCAGCTTACTCAGGAATCTAACTGCAGGGCAGGTATGGGACCCCTAGTGGGCATCCATAAAGGATATGCTTCTCTGCTGAGCTAGGTCTGATGGCTGGAGCCCATGCACCAAAGGTCTGATACCTCCTGAGCCCCAGGAAAGGGGTGGGTACCTGGGTGAGGGTGGAAAGCTACCTAATTTCAGAGGAAGAGATGGTAAAATGTCCATGCTCAAAGAAGTCCAATCATGACTGTCACACAAATAATACAGTCACAGGTGGCTTATCAACAGGATATATTCTGAGAAATGCATTGTTAGGTAATTTCATTGTTGCACAAATATCACATAGAGTGTACTTGTACCAACCCTGCTGGTATAGCCTGCTCTCTACCTAGATTTTAACGCACATACCATTGTGTTTGGTCCATCATTGACATTGTTATGCAGTGCATGACAGTATAAAGTTAGCACTGAGAAAGAACACCCAGGCATCTCTTGCCCACAGCCAAGTTTTGAGTAATTTCTTTCCAGCATGCTCCAAAGTATTCTCGGTTCAAGGCTTCTCTTGTCCCTTTGCCCAGTCCAGATCTCTGCTCCACCCAGACCATTTGAGGTAGCCTTTTTTTCTTCTGTATATTCAAACTGGGCAAGTAGCTAATTCAGCAACTCCTTTTGGCCCCGTCTCTTTCATTCCATGGAATGGCCATGTGGCGAGAACCTCAAGATGCTCCAGTGTCAGCTGTGGATCACAATGTTGTATTGCTGATAAGTGGCAGAAGGGCTCTCCACCAGGAGCTTATTTCATTTGCTTGGATTGTAAGTCCCACCTATCAAGGCTTTCGAGGTCATGGCTGAGTGTGGGTCATGGACAGGGAGAGAAAGCCTGAATCATAAAAGTGGCCATCAAAAACCACAATGAAACTCATCCAACTGAACACTTGAGATAGATATATTTTCATTTTGGCTATTTATTGTGCATTAATCTAAACTATTTAAAATTAATCTAGGAAAGGAAACAATCACGTGGATGTTCACTCCTCTAACACATGCAGCCCCTCTTCACTGTGCATATATTGTGAGCTTCAACTCATAAGTAGTGTACAGTGTTGTGTACAATAGACATAGTCCCTGCTTTTCTGAAGCTTATGCTGAGTGACTGTAGAACAATACTCATATTTATATGTTTCATACTTTTCAAAGAGTTTCCATGTAAGAAGCCCTTGGTCCCCCAAACCCTTTTGGCTGTACCTGCAATCTGTTCCTAACCCATTCTCTCCACCCCCATCCTGCCTTGCTGGCCCCAGCCCTTGTCATGTCTTGCCTGCATAAATAGCCCCTAAATGCTGTTTCTGCCCAGGTTCTCAGTTCACTGTTCTCAGCCATACAAACAGGTGCTTTTAGAAATGTGAATCAAATAAAATCTTCCTATGGTTTAAAACTCCTTTCCACCACCTGCCTGTCCCTCTATAATCCAGCCCTTGCTTTCTTCCCTACCCTCAACTCTCCTGGGTTCCTGGGATAAGACCAAATGCACTTCTGACTCAGGGCCTTTGTGCATGCTGTTCCCTGTCCCACTTCTCTCAAGAGGCTCCTGTTATGCTTCACATCTCACATCGGAGTGTGATGCCTTCACCTACCACTCCCAAAGCACTGGAACTTTAAAAACACAGAAATAGAATTTAATGAGTTTAGAATTTGACAGTAAATTCTATAACATTTAGCTCCCATCTCTCCTGTTAGAGGCGACCTGGCACATAATTGGCACTGAATATTTTTAGACTAAATCATACCACATGCAAATTAGGAGTTGATACATTTTGGGGTGTAAGAGCCCAGAAGTTTCCTGCTCAGGCAGGGTGGGGCTGACAAAGAAGCCTGGGGAAGACAAGGAATTTCATAGCCCCTGCCTGATGTACACGCTAGCCTTACAGGGATTTCTTGAAAACCTGAAGGTCACTTCTTCCCAGTTATTGGCTGGGTTTGGTGGGAATGATTTGTTCCTAGTGGATTGCTCTCTTCCCAAGCTTCTCCCCATAAAGCTCCCTGAATGTAGATTCAGGAATTTATCATCATAACTTTTTTTTTGTCTGTTTCTAACCTATAATTCCTCATTTATAAAAAAAAATGTGGGGGCTCTGGAATAGATCTCTAAATTCCCTTTAGAGCCAATATTTCATGGTTTCAAGTGAAAATATGTTCCACCTGGAATCACGGTGCATTCAGGTCAAACTTTTAAAAAATACAATTCAGACTTCACTGGAACATCTAGAGGAGGTTATAAAGGCTCCTTCACAGTGGGCGTCCCAGGTAATGAGGCGCTCACTCACCTGGCCTGGCGGGTATGAAACAGCATGAGAAGATTACGAGCCCATATCCTGGTCCCTCCAGGGCTTGGCCTGCAGGTTCCTAGAGTTTGATTTTTCTCTCCCTGGAGCATCTCCACTCTGAGCAGAGATACTATTAAAGAAAGTTTTAAGTTGAACAATGAGAAACATTCTCCACATGAGTTTTTAAAGTCCACGTGTACAACTGGTGGTTCTAACATGTAGAGTCACCGGGGATGCCTGTTAAAAGTGTGATCACTGGCTTCCTTCCAGAGATTTGACTTGGTGGATCTGGAGGCACCTTAGACTCTGTATTGACAAAGCTCTCAGGTGATTCAGTTCAGATTTTATAGCAGAAAATTACACACACTTTGGGTGAAGGGGGCTCACACTCTTCAGGGACCTCGGGTTTAGACAAGCTCAGGGGCTCCCCACTGCCCCCGGCTTCTCACGGCTGAGAGATACAAGGAGCATCTGAGCAGCCTCTTCACAATGTCTGCCTTCAGCCACCAAGACTAAAGATCCTGTCTGCACCATGCCAAACAGTTGAGTGGTTAGACAAGACCACTCCTATCCAGCCACACATAGTATCAGTACACCTAATTTCTGTTACAACTGATTTTTAATTTTTATATCAGTAAACACACTAGTAGATTTTCTTAATGCTATCAAAGTTCCAGAAAATTAAAGGTGAGTTTTTTTTCTGCTCCTTTTACCCTTGTTGGATTAACTGAAGGAACCTAAACTTGATAAAAGGATGTTTTCCTGGTGTTCTACTCCTACTGTCTAGAGGAGATGGCAGAAATTTCAAGCCACTTTTAATAAGTCTTTTACCCACTTCTACATACGAACCTACAAAACCAAAACTCAAAGTGCATTTGTTTTCAAAGTTGGAGAACTTGACACATATGTGAAGAATCACTAGAGTCACATCTCCCAACAGCAGCCTCCCCTCTCCTTCTCACCACCCAAGTAACCATCAACCTGCAGGAAAGCCTCTTCCCCCAAGGGAAGGGGGCAGAGGGTGCAACAGAACTCACACAGCATCATTCACAATAGAGCCAAGAAATTGATCCACCTGCAATATCAGCTGGGGACACTCTCATCCCTCTACCCTGAGTACACTCCCCAACCCAAACCCAGCCATCTTCCAGGGCTCACTCTCCTGATGGGACCCATCTGAGCTCTCACAGAATATCAGGAAGGTGGGCATCTACAGAAAAGACTGTGAAGAAGAGAATCAAAGGCTCAGGACATGCTTCAGTGTGGCTCTTAATTCAAGGAGCAAAGTTCTTAGACACTTGGCCCAGACAGCTTGGGAGACTCAAAAAAGCAAAGTTCAACAAGAGTGATGATGTTTATAAATCACCCAGATGTCAGCATTGTGGCAAAAGAAGCACCTACCCAAACTGCAGGGCCAAGATCATGAGCATCTTTACTTCCGGGAGAAAGCAAGGGAGGCCTGCTGCTGAGATGGCCAGTGGTTAGTGATAGATGAGGGAGAATTTCTGGTCCCCAGGAGTACTGCTAGAGCAATAAAGGCAACTGCTTTGTTAGATCTCAAAGAAGAAGCTACCAGATTTCTTTAATTTTAGCAGAAGCACTATTAGCAAGGTAATTTTTTAAATTTACTTTCAGAGTTCCAGAAGTCCTTGCTACACATCAGTGGGCCAAAATAACTAGATCCCTAGGGTCAGAAGGGACTCTATAGATGTGGGAACACAGGAGGAAGTGACACAAAGAGAAATGTGTGATGGCAAACAGGAGGTGTAAACCCCACGGAAAGTCGACATTCCTACTCAGCCCCGCTGCTGACTTTTGACCATGAAAAATATCAGTTCAATTTTGCCAAAGCAAATGATTTTTCAATATAAGCCCTCAATTCAGCTTTTTATGTGAAATTTCCCAACTTTAAGATGTTGGCAACACTTCACTGTTACTTAAACACTAAACAGGCCAAACAAAATCCATGGGGGTCAGGGGTTGCCGATTTGGCCTTGAGATTCTAGTTCATGATTTCTGATATGTATCAATCATTGTTATTGTTCAGATATGGAATGTATCCCCAAAAGTTCAGGTGTTAGGCAATGCAGCATTGTTCAGAGGTGAAATTATTGCATTGTAAAGGTTATAGTATTATAAGTGAATTAATCCATAAATGGATTAATTATTAATTATTTGACAGGCATATTGGATGGTAACTGTAGGCAGATGGGGCACGGCTGGAGAAGGTGAGTGGGTCACTGAGATCATGGCCTTGGAGACTCATCTGTCTCTGGCCTTTCTCTCTCTCTCTCTCTCTCTCTCTCTCTCTCTCTCTCTCTCTCT